>NW_008796044.1:16037562-16058162 GCF_000699145.1 Aptenodytes forsteri
TAAAGTTATTGAACAAGACCGGCCCCAAAACTGAGCCCTGGGGAACACCGCCTGTGACCGGCCGCCAACTGGATTTAACTCCATTCACCACAACTCTTTGGGCCCGGCCGTCCAGCCAGTTTTTTACCCACTTGACAGCTGGGGAATCCCATCAGCGTTTTGCCTGTTTCTTCAGCCAGTGCGTGGCTCAGCCATCCTGTTGTATTAGTTACTGCTGTGATTAAAGGCACTTACAACTGAAGATGACATTTCCATAAATCGTCAGGTCACACTGGGTCTGCTAAGGTGGGCATCAGCAGTGAAGCACCGGCATCCTTGGGAGCAGTGGGGTTCACGTGGGAATGGATCAGGATCAGGCATCCCACCCTGCCATCCCCACACGGCACATTGATGATGGGAACACTTAGGATCACTAATGCTATCTGATGTCTCCCAGGATTTAGGGATGACAATGGGACAGCAATTTTTGAACATTTGCAAAAACCTCCTAGCTTGAAAGCGCCTACTTGGGCTCCTATCATGGCACGCATGATGGTGCTGGGATCTGAAGGCCATTTTCCAAGAAATGGAGAAGGCAATACACTGTGATTTTTATGGTGGTGATTTATTTCAATACAGGGACAGAAACTGCTCCCATAACTCAAAAGAAATTGCAAAGAGGGAAAAACGAGGCATGTTTTTTTACACACACAAAATGGAAAGAAATAAAAAATGCTCTGTTTTCTGAGAAATGTTCCAAAAGAGTAGGTTGATTATTTTCAAGTTTTTATGGGGTCTGGGTTTTGGATTCTGTTCACTAAAAGTATACAAATGCTTCTGAGAATGACATTTTTTCCCCATCAAAAAAAAAAAATTCTAAATTAAAAATTTAGATGAGTTACAGATGCAAGAATGTAACTGGATGGGAGATGACAACAGGCCAAAGCCAGAATGGCTCCTTTCCCTGCTCCAGCCTGGGCACCTCCTCTTGCTCCACATCAACTAGATGCCTCAGACTGAAGTGGACGTATCCCCTCACAAAACTGCCGTCGTCCTCATTTGTACTACCCAGCAAACACAGATATCACTGCTAAGTCTTGTCAGGACACCAAGGCTGGACTGCAGGGCTGGACCTAATCCAGACAGGTTCCCCCAAACCTCTTTTGAGGGTGCTTGCAGAAGATGGTCGGTCTTTCTCCTGCATGGAGCTACAAATAAGTCTGGTTAGCTTTTCTCTGCTTTTTAAAGGATCGTATATAGTAACGAATACAATGCTTAGCAACCCGCAAGACCTCCTGCTAAGCAGGAGTCTATTGGCTGGGTTATTAAAATAAATGAGAAATCACCATTGGTCTCAGCATGAGCAGGATTTGCCCAGATCTGAATGACATGAAGAAAAATGGAGATAAAATAGTCACGTATATTAAAGTGAGGTTGCTTAAACAGTGATTTTCGTGGTGATGCCTATTCAGTCCTCTACCTTCTAACATACTGTTTCTCTTTTCTCACAGGACGAGTACAGATCAAGGCAATTTACATCAAACTCTTTCCCCAAACCTGACACTGGTAATTATTCCAAATTACAAGATTTGACAGGAGCCTGAAGAAGTGGCACTTAACTCCACTATAGCATTATGTCTTTTTTTTCTTTCTTAATCCCGTTCCTAAAAGCAGAAAAATGATATGGCACTCTAGGTTGAAATGAGTGACTGAAAATATAATGCTAAAAATAAAAACATAGCTGTCAATATAATTTTACTGTGCTTGCAAACAGGACTACAGTTATGCATACTTCAACTTTTCTAATGGTCCCTTCAGTCCTCTGCGCTCAGGTCCCTGGCTTCTCTGCTCAACCCCTGCTCACGGACCGTATGGAGGATGGAGATGCTGAGACCTGCAGGCAGCCCAAGCTGACTGGGAAATTTGAAGATGGAGCTGAGTCGTTCATCCTTATTCCTACAGAACCAGGTTTCCAGCTCAGGAACATTTTATGCCACTTGTTCTTCATTATGGTCATTGAATGCAACTGGAAGGTGGCGCAACAGCAAGTGAATCTCACTCCTTACCATAACGCTGCAGGCATGTGCTGTTCCGGCCAGCTCAGCCACTTGCTCCTTAAATATCCCTTAGCATTTTATATAAATATTCCTTAAGAACTCCTCCAGCCCATCAGCTGTTTAGCTAAGCTGGTACCTTACAGGGCTTCATAAAAGATTTCGTACCTGGGCAGCATCCAGATATGGGCTCTCAGTCTCTGGTCTGAATGAGAACAGAAAAATGTTCAAAACATCCCTGCGCAGCCCTGGGGAGAGGCCAGGAGAGGCTCCAGGTGGGGCAGTGCCGGCTGGACCTGCGGGCACAGCTTCTGGCATCCCCCCTTTCCTTAAGGGAATTTTTATGGACAGCGATCCGGGCAGCTGTGGGGACAGGCAGCTCTCCCCAAGTGAATGCCCTTCAGCTTGAACCCAGCTCCCAAAATGCAAGCTCGGGAGCTGATGGGACTCCCCAGCCGGCAGCAGGGCCCCGTCCACCCCATGGTGGGGTGTCCTGGGAAGGGGTGGGATTGCTCAGCCATTTCCAGGGCCTTCAAGGCAATGGCTCATTCCAGCACCCCCGGCTTTTCTGCTGGAGCACCACAATACTGGGGTACTATTACAGCAGCAAATTGGCCCATTAAGCCTTAGGAATAATGACTGCTGTTGGTAATTACCCCTAATCCACTAATGAGCTATTGTTTGCTGGGAGCATTAAGTGTAAGCTTAATGATGTGAAGAAAAGCAAAATAGACTTGCCCCAAAACTGCTAAACCAACTTAATTGAACAGATGCTTGCTTAGCACCTGCATTGTCATGCTGATTCATAGAGAATTGTTTTAATTGCAAGATGATCCTCAGTGGATAGTGTTTCCTTCACCTTAGGGTAGGTTCAGAAGGTAGGAATTGATTCATTTGGTGGCATTAGTATTAAGGTTTAGCGCATGCAATGTGGCTTTTCATCTAAGCTGACCAACACACGGATAATATGGACCAATAGCAGTGAAAAAACTCTGTAGCAATAATAGGAGAGCATTAAAATCCCCTAATAGGAACTGCAAAATTGAAACCAAGTGTTGTACAATTCAATTTCTGTCCTGTATGAATTATATACTTATTAAGTAAAAGAAATGTTAAATGAAATGTATAAATTATTGTAACAGCACTTGTGTAAAACAAAGTTTCGCTTTGTAAACTTTTGAACGCCAAGATTGATGGTTTTCATGACTTTCCCAAGATCTTGCAAATTTGGCCGGGGTTGCTTTTTTTGCAAAATTTAGTCAGTGAATTTATTACTTACACAGCAAAATCAGTGCAGTTCATTACCAACATAAGAACTGCAAACATGTTATGAATTAGGTGAAAACAGCTTTTCCTAGAAAGATGAGGCATTTTCGTTGTTTAAACATGACCTTTTCTTGTGGAAAACCACAACAAATTCAAGGTCAAACTTCAATATTCCTTGTTCTGCCCCAAACTGCTAAAAATTACTCTATCAACACAGGAAAGAGGATACTTTGCTTCCCCTCCCCTAATTTATATATGTCAAAACTGAACAGAATTTTACTTCAAATGTTGTGCTATTGAAGATATTGCTCTTGAATAAAACTTTCATGTTTTTATCTGTAGTAATTCCTTAACTTCCGGCTGTGAAATGCCAGCAGCAGTGACAGATGGTGAAATGTAAAGAGGAAGAAAAAACCCGAATAAGAAAACAGGATTTATACATCTAAGGAGTGCCAAAGAAAATCCAGGCAGACAGTGCCAAGGTGTCCCTCGAAGTCGTCTTTGCACCCTCTCTGTCACCCGCTCCTTTGGACCTGAGCCCTGCATAGGCTGCGTCAGCCTTTGCATCGCCAGTCCCACGCTGGCACATCTCCCGTGGTGGAGCTTGCACACACTAGCGCCTTGTATACGTATGAGAGATGTTCTGCTTTTTCATTGTTATTCTGAAATACATTGTTTTGTTCTTAGCATTAAAAAATAAGCAAATTTTATGTGCGAGGTAACTCAAAGGACTGCTGTGGTTGAGCTTATAATACTTTTTGGGGACACTGCGTGCCCATTTCGCCAACCCCAAGACAGCTTCTTAATAAGCATCATTCATGAAATAAGCCTTATGTATAGGCTTTCCTCCTCACCGTGGGTTTGGAAACACAAAATGACTGTTACAATCTTTTTGAACATCCTAGAGAGAATACTTAAGTTACGTGCCCAAATAATACTAATTCATTTTCTTCAGAGCCAGCGTGGCAGGCATGTGGTTTGAGTACTTGTCCCAGAAATGTCCCAGTTTTTTTCCATCTCTCCCCTCACTTTGGCTGCTAAACATCTGCAATTTCCAGCTTCCTCTCTGCCAGTGCTTCTCCTTTTCTTCATGCCTGGAGGAGTGGGAACGTTTCCTCTGGGAAAGTCAGTGGGGGGAAAACTGCTGAGAGCGGAGGGAGCAGCAGTGCTCACCTGCTCATCCCGCTGCCTCCGCTAGAAACAGCATCCCATCAATTTCAGTGCAAACTCTCCTGGGATGATGTTTTCAGGAGTATTCTTCTTTGAATTAAAGGTCAGGTCCTCAGCGGGTGCTCAGGGCGTCACACCAGCAAAGTCAGCTGATAACCAGGATAGAGAAAACTGCTGAGAGCGGAGGGAGCAGCAGTGCTCACCTGCTCATCCCGCTGCCTCCGCTAGAAACAGCATCCCATCAATTTCAGTGCAAACTCTCCTGGGATGATGTTTTCAGGAGTATTCTTCTTTGAATTAAAGGTCAGGTCCTCAGCGGGTGCTCAGGGCGTCACACCAGCAAAGTCAGCTGATAACCAGGATAGAGCAGTACCGAAAGGTCAGTTCCTCAGCGGGTGCTCAGGGCGTCACAACAGCAAAGTCAGCTGATAACCAGGATAGAGATCGCAGTACCGAGTTTGGGAGCTGAAGGGTAATAACTCTTCTGGGATCTTCAGGCAGAATTGGCAATACCTGTGGAAATCACCACGCTGCTTCTGCCATAGCTGTCCCCAAAACCTCTGCCAGGTTCCCAGAGGTGGAAAAAGAGGCTCAGACCTTGAAAATGTGCTTTCTGGTCTGAAATATTCAGCCCTCGGTACCAGCCAAAGAGTCTCCCCAAAGCCAGCGCTTAGCATCCCCCTCTGCGGTTGTGCTTGGTGTGAAAACCAACTCTAGCCCATAAATCCGTAGCTCATTTGTCTGCATTTATTCAAAGAAGGTCTACAAAATACCCATTGTCACCAGTGTTAAAATCTGAGGAGTTAAAATCTGAATTCAAATCCCTTGATATTCTATTATATTTATGATTCCTCAGTGAATGGCCAATCACGATGACATAACAACATCATAATTCTTTCTTTTTTTTCCATTCTTTCCTATCCAGGTGCATTTCACCGAATCAGACCAGGAGGAAGAGTTTTGGGGGTTGCTGTTGTCATATTTCAAGCACAAGTTAACAAGAAAAAACAGAAGTTGTTTCTGGCAGAAGTGCAGGCTAGAAATAAGATGTTCTCAGCTGAATACCCAGCTCATGACTTTGAATATACGTGGGCATTTTCTTACCGAGGATGTTAAAGCTCACTGCTTAGGGTCATATGAAATAGGAACAATCCTAGTGTTTGCCCTTTGGGAATCACTTGCTGCCAACTCTCTCCAACACCACCACACAGCCAGGGACTGATCTATCAGTTTTGAGTTGTACCTCCTTTTTCAGATTCATTCAGGGAGCCTGGAGTCAATTCCTACACCAAGAATAATCACCATTAAACCAAACAGGCCCTTAGGGGCATGTGAAATACGGGGCTTTGGACTAGCAGGGGGTGAAAGAGAAACAATATTTCTGAAGTTGTGCTCCTGTCATCTCTCTTATCCCCAGAACCAGGCGCAGAAAGGGCTTTGCATGAAGGAGGGAGAGAGGGAGAGCTACCCTCCACAAACATCACTTCTGTGAGCCTTTCAGACCTCAGCTCTCACCTCTCCCCCGCCCCGCAGCGGGCATCCCAGCACGGCCTCCGTGCGTAAACCTGACGTCAGACTTCAGAGCGCTCAGAATTTAACTGAAAAACCAATTTACACGTCCCTCTTCCTTAAATTCCTTCCAAATCCCCAGTTAAGTGCTAAATATCGCGGGGTTGAAAATTTCGCCCAAATGTTATTTATATGTCAAACATTTTGATTCAAAATGTATCCTATGATTGTGGAACCTCCTCTTCTCATTAAAACATTCCATGCCGCAATAAATCTGTCTCATAGGGGCTAATTTATGTCTAAGCAAATGATTTCCCATTTTTTTATAATATATAAATGTTTAGATTGCAACATTCTCCCCTCTCTGGAGATTCTGTATCTACATTCATGGGAACAGCAATCCCACTAACACATTTTCCTGTATACTACTTTCACTGTACCTTGCTCCCCAGGCCAGCGGGCTCTTCGGTCCTTGGTGAACACTTTCTGGATCATTCATATACCCCATGCCAGACAGACATCACTACAACAGAAACAAAGGTTACATTTACAGAGTTTGCAAAGTGAAGGAACACTTTTTTGCTCAGCTCCCTAGAAAGGCAATTGTGCCCTTTCATAGGAATGGGGAGAAGGAAAGCGAAAAGGAAGGGGTGGCCCAGGCTTTTAGAGGAAAAAGCAGTATTTTCTGCATCAAGCTCATGCAGTGTCTTGATGCTGAAGGCTGTGACTTCTGGTTATAACAGAGCGACTAGATTGATTTTAGATGTGGACTAATATGACAATGCTGTTTGGATCCCAAGGCAGAGCTAACATTGTGGAGGATATTCTTTGTGGGCTGATGTGAAACCTCATGTACCTAAAGGCAGCTTTTCTCATGCATATTCACTGCCACACTCACACTTGCTTCAGTAAGGAAGCAACTCACGCTTCCTTCAGAGAGGAAATGGCCTCAAGTTGCGCCAGGGGAGGTTTAGATTGGACATGAGGAAAAATGTCTTTACTGAAAGAGTGGTTAAACGTTGGAACAGGCTGCCCAGGGAAGTGGTTGAGTCCCCATCCCTGGAAGTATTTAAAAGACCTGTAGATGAGGCGCTTAGGGACATGGTTTAGTGGGCATGGTGGTGTTGGGTTGACGGTTGGACTCGACGATCTTAGAGGTCTTTTCCAACCTGAATGATTCTATGATTCTATGACGATTCTATGATTCAGTACCATGTCTCCCAAATGGTAGGTCTCTTCTGGACCCTGTTATATGCAGTTATTGCTACGTTGGACCTTCATTCTCTACAACAATGAGACAGCAGTTGGGCTTTTCTGTGAATCTGGCCAGCCATTCCAGCACACGACTCTTTTGGTACTAACAAAGAGGTTATTTTCTCAGACAACAGATCACAACCTCATTTTCCCTTTCT
Source organism: Aptenodytes forsteri (assembly GCF_000699145.1). Classification (NCBI taxonomy): domain Eukaryota; kingdom Metazoa; phylum Chordata; class Aves; order Sphenisciformes; family Spheniscidae; genus Aptenodytes; species Aptenodytes forsteri. The sequence goes on from NW_008796044.1 coordinate 16,044,953, forward strand.
GAGGAGATTTCCCAACTAATAATACTTAACTATGAACAGAAAATTGTGTGGGATTATCAAGGATTTTTAATTCATTAATTTGGATACATTTTATGTGCAGAATCACCACGTGTTCAAGCCAAGGCTGAGCTAGAACCACACAAATATTACACACCGCCTTGTTAATGCCAGCAAAGCCCTTTTTATTGCATAATTCTGTAGCCTGTCTGTAGTTTTTATTTCATTAATTTTCATCCTGATAATTGGAAGCAGCTTCTCTCCTTGCTTTTTTAAGGTTTAATGAGCTACATAACTTCATGCCTCCCACTGAGGGGCTGTAGGTCACTTTGCACTCTGGAGATCTGCAACACCTTTCCCTACTTCTCTTTTACTATCCAGCAACAGAAGACAATGCTTATTGTCTTCCAGCAGAGGTGCACGTGCATTCATGTATGCGTCAGACATGTAGGTATGATCTTCTCTGCAGAGAAACTATATGCACCACACAAATTTTTGAGATGGGAAAGATTCCTCTTAGTGGTGACAGCCATGAGATGGTGAGACGCAATCCTGCAACAGCACTGGAAGACCTGGATTCCTCTGCTTCAAAAACACCTCAGCTATGGGCTGGCAGTGGCATCTCAGGTCTCTCAAAAAGAGTCACAAGGTGACGCTAGTACCTGGCGCTAGTTCATTGGATAGTGATTTTTGCAAAGCAGTAATTTCAGCATCAACTAGAGAAATACTAGAGAAAGAAGTCAATAGAGACGGAAGTGAAAGTAATGTTTGCCTTCGTTATTATATGCTTTTCCACTGGGATTGCTTTGAAGGAGAGATTGAAGAGTTAAATACGAACACTAGTAATAAAAGATAAGAAGAGGTAAAAGGAAAGTAACTTCCCCTACAGCACATGACTTAGGGTTTCCAGGGAACATGAGATGCTGCCTGTCCCTGTGCACCTCCTCTGGACAAGCCTCCTCAAACTCCCTTGCAAACTCAGTTTGGTCAACCCTTCCTCTTCCCCAGGTGCTAAAACCTCCGGGCAGCCTGGTGATGCTGGGAACTTTCAAGTCAAGTCCAGAATCATAAAGGAAACAGAATTAAGAGCTTGCAGTCGTGCCCCTTTGGCTGGATGCTAACACGATTATGACTTACTCTGAACACACTGGATGAGTTATTACAGTCACTGTTGGAAGAATCTAATGGAAGAAGAAAATTGTGTTACGTTTTTAAATCCTTAGAAAGAGATACAGTTCCCTACACTATTTCAATTTCCAGTGCCAGGAAGTAAGAAACTGCATTTTTCAGCCATCTTTGATGCAACTTCTATTTGCCACAATTCATCCGTCTTCTCTATTGCAAGGCCTCTATCATCAATAAAAGAAAAAGTTGAAGACTGGCTGGTCTAGAAAATTCTGGGAACAGAAACATCATTTGGTAGGTGACAGTTTTGGGAAACTTTCAGATTCGTTTCATTCATGGAATCACCATTTTTATACTGTCTTGACGAATCAGCCTCTATTACAAGAGGACTGAGGTCATGGGGAATCACATTCTTTTTACATTTGTAGGTGTGTATCGATATTGGAAAGTAAATTATTCTGGCCTAAGATACAAAAGCTTATCTATGTATATGGAAAACCACAGTATTGCATCTCTTGCAGCTTCTAGAGATAGTGACCAACCAACTAGGATTTTACATGGCAACCTTACAGGGTAGGTGGCTCAAAATACCCCAGACAGTTTGCCAGCTAAGTTAGGACACTGCTTTTCCACAGTCCTTTGAGAGTCAAAAGAGAAAGACGGCTTCATCCAACAGGAAACTCAGCAGGAATTGGACTGAATTGTCCTTCAGAGCTATAAAATCAGTGGAATAGATGCTCATAGGCGTCTTGTGTTCCTTGAGATATCCACAACAGCCGTCAAGTTGCCTCATCTTCTGTTCCTTTACTTTTCCTGAGTTCTACCTTGCGATTTGGCAGCAGCTCAGAGGTCCTTGAGCAGCATCACGGAGGGGAGTCCAGTTCAAAAATGCTTATGCTAAATTTTGAGTGTTTTTAAGAGAGAAAACATACACTTTTTTTTTTTTCATGTTGCTGACTGTTGGTCTTTGAGTTCGTTTTGTTTAGTTTTTAAAGGATTTTTAATCACACATTTTCAACTGCATTAAATGTCCCCAAAATGGCTTCTAAGGCCCCAGAGAAATACTGCCCTAACACAAAAATAGGCTCTGTCCCCCTGTACCATTTTGACTGACACAAACCAGAGCTATGAAAATGCTACGCACACATGTAAGGTCCAGCAATTGCACCATCTGAAACGCAATCATCTTGAGAACCTTTTTCCAAGACTTTTTTTTCTAACAGTCCCAAAACTCATGAGATGAATGGAGATACTAACAAAATAAACCACACAATCCCTCATATTCAGGTATGTAAAGAGGCATCCTAAGTTGTCCTGGTTTGTTCAGCTCGTCTTTAATGTGTTTACAATGCAAATTAAAAAGCAGTGATAGCTTTGCTAGCTTTTAAGGGTGAATTACTCTGTACAACGGAAAGACCATTCACACCAGGAGTCTCACTCCTAAAAAGCACATTTATGAAGCAAAGTGCTAAGTGACCTAGAAAAGCACACAACAAACAAGAGTCTTGTCTATACAGGAGCTTTGCATTGTACTATGGCCCATAGCTGTATATGGATCACATTGAATAGGAAGCTATTTACTTATTTCGGTACATAATTCCACCTAAGATGAGTCAACAGCCAGTGTAAATAGGAGCTTTATTACCATTTGTCACCTGAAAGAACTGCCTCAAAAGCTGTCAGTTGAATTTGGAAGGCAAATGGTGTCCTGCACATGAAAATGAAAGCCCCTGTGTTTTCTGCCTACTCGGCTCATATATAGTTGTCATCTTTTTACATCAAGCTTAAAATTGATCTGCCCTCAGGGCGCTTTCTGCTCCGCATTGTGGGGGGTCCTGTTGCACAAACCTGTTGGTGCAGCGAGCGCCGCAGCCTGATGTGCCGCGCTGGCTGGTGCAGAGACGCTCGCCTCCAACGTGCTTGGCTTGGGAACGCTTTCAAAGTATGTCTTCCCCCTCCTCCTCCTCCTCCTCCTCCTCCTCCTCCTCCTCCTTCACACACTTCCCTCCTATGAGGCGTTTCTGGAGATGGGATGGGGATAGTCCCAGCCATGGTCAGTGCTGCAAGCACCTCTGCAATGAGTGGGGCTGCTCCCTGCAAAAGGGTTCATCCAGGTAGCAAAGCATCCCTGGCTCTACGCTGGAGTCCTGAGCACATCCCAAAAAGCCATGGAGGCTGTAAGGCGGGGTCCTGTCAAAAATACACCAAAAGAACCCATTAGGGGATGTGTGACATCCTTGGTGGGTCACAGGGATGTTGAGTTTGGGGGTTCTCAGCTGGTGACAAGGAGCTGCCACCCTGTTGTCGCCACCTGGTCCCAGGGAGCTGCATGAAGCAGCAAGACGTGTACAAGGAAGTGCTGCCATGGGCTTATCCCCCTTCATTTGCTTTAAAATTCTAGCTCTTTAGCGAAAATCATCATCAGAAGAGGACACCCAGTTAAGCTTTTGTGATTTCTGAGGGAAGATAAATGTGACAAAGGAGTAGAATGACTTAAATAGTTCCCTGGAATTGGTGGAGCTGCATATTTGCAACTGCATCACGGAAGGAACAGTAGCTACATTTGAAGAATCTCCACACCCTTGTTTAATTTAGTTTTTATATTTATTAAAAAAAAAAATAATAAATCCCAACCCACAAGCTCAGTGCTTTTGGATTAATAACAAATACTTGTCAGCAAACAGTACATTAGCTGGCTCTTGGCAGTTCATCAAAACACATCACAGAATCGAGCTGCTCATGTTTACAAAGAAAGGGAAGGGCAGGACATGCTGTATAACGGGTAGCAACTCATTCTCTAGCCCATACAAATGGGCTAAAAGGCTCAGAGAAACTATTGCATGAATAAGAAGGAGGAAATATTTTTTCGTTTAGTTAAAATGGTTTATGGGCTGTGATTAATGAAACATCCACCCACTTATTTGCGTTAACAATAGCAGCATCCATCAAGCAGCGTGCAAGTTTCTAATTCAGGCTACTGGAGCAGTCACTGCAAGCACACAGGGCTGCTCGAAAGCCACCTCCTCCCCCCGAAATGAAAGAGTGTCGCAAGGCAGGGACCCGGCCCATGTTTGCAAATGAGAAAATAGGCTAAAACCACTCTCATAGACTAACGCACAGGCTGTTACTGAAGACAGTCGGTCCGTAGGACTTCCTATCAGTTTTAGCATTCACCTGCAGGGTAGGACTGTGGCTGTGCCGGAGGCAGGTCTGTGCAAGCAGGATCTGCCCCGCGGCCACGGTCCCACCCGTCCCCAATCTGGGTGCCTAAGCTGCATCACCAAGTGCAGGGGCACCTCGGAAGTAAGGAACAGCAGCATCCACGACACCCAGGAGCTCCCAGGGCTAGGCAGAGACCGGGTGCATTTTGTTGGATGACAGCATTCAGTTCCAGTGCCTAAATTTCTCATACATCTGCTTGGGATCTAGACCTGCGTGACTCGTCCGTGTTGGTTATACAGCTTTTAAAGTTAACAGCTGCCTAGAGGTTTGGGTATATGAGAGAGAGCTAGGACCCCAGCCCTGACACCGGCTCCTTGTCTGGCCTTGGGCAAGTTCTGCAATCCCTCCTCGTCCATTTTCCGTCTTAATAGTATTTGTTTACCCATCTCATAAGTACAAAGAGAGTTCGTTTATATTGTAGAGCCCTTTGAAGTTGTAAATCTCTGTGAAAATGTCAAGTGTCACTATTATTTTATACTTGGTTGGTATTTCAGATTGAATGAGAGACTTAGTACATGTAAATTGAATGCATATTAGGAGATTTCCATTTAAAACATCAGCCAGTTATTGTAGCCTGAAACATCTTGCTCAACTTAAGATAACTATATACTTAAAGCAGAAAAGACTGCCAAAAGCCAAAGATGAAAGAGGTTAGAATAACATCATACAATGCAAAGGTGAGGAGGCAAGTGCGGGTAACCCTGAAGATCAGGCGTGCAGTGGGATGGGAAAGCTTCCTCACAGTGAGTCAAATGTTTTATTAGCTTTATCCAGCAATAACATCCCAGCGCACGGGTCTGTGCCATTCATCTGTGCACACAATAACCGCGGAGCAGGGCAGGAGGAGAGGTGCCGGGGGTGCTGCCCAGAGGCGGGGAGGGCAATTTTGCAGGAAACCTGCATTCCTGGAAGGGCAGGTTGGGCTGGGACATGCCTGTGCCGTTGCTGTCCCCGCTTCATTGGACCCCAAACGTTTGTTAAACATCTTTTCTTTGGTAAGTGCTGGGGGATTTTTTTGCTTTTAAAATATTTGGTCATTAGCGTGCATGCATGGTGGTGATGGGAAATGGAAATACTGCAGGAAAACTGGATGTGACCATAGTTCTACTGCCAAAACAAGGAGAAGCTATGGAGTGGCTTGCAGCATTTCAACTTACTTTTGAAATCTAAATAGGTTGTGGATAATGCTCCTCCCAACAGGTCTCTGAACATCATTGTTACTTGTCCTTTCCTGAGGTAGTATCCCAAAGAGCCTTGTTGGTTTTTTAATTTATGTTATAATTAAGAGTGAGGTATCTGTGTTGCCCAGGATGCTATAGTGGCATTTGGAGGGCAGAAGAGCTGCATCTGCTGTTGCATTTAATCTAGGGCAAACCTTCTCTCAGCAGGCTTGATGGCCACAATAAAGATAACCAAAAAAATAATACGAAAAAAAATATGGCAATGATGATACAGAAAATGCTCTTTTTTAAAAAAGTGAACAAAGAAGGGCTCAGAGGGGATGGCAGAGGACAAATCTGATGAGAGTTGTCAAGAGCTGACAACTGGATGTGAGCACCTTGCTGAGAAGTTTGGGCACCGGGGACAAGTGTTTGCCAGATGTCTCCAGGCACATTGTACCTGCAGTTTCCTACTTATTTCTTTATTTCTTTTTTCCATTTTCCTAATTGGACAGCTGCCATGCATCCAATGGCTTGAAAATTAATAAATCTTCATATAAACAATTTGTGGCATACCACCTGGAATGGAGTTCAGGGCACCATGAAAAGTCTAGTTCTCACTATTCAAATAGCTGGTGGCCAGATGCCCTTTGGCAGGATCTTCTCGTCGCAAGAGCAAGTTTGCTCTTGCCCTATTTCATCCTACAGCAGCTACAGAAAGTCCCCCCGCTCCTCCAGAGAGAGACGCAGGCGTTCAAAGGATTCAGCAGCGGCTCTGAATACGGAGTGATGTTCACAGACAGTGTTACAATTTTATTCGATAATTTGGCTCCCTTTAAGCACCAAAGGGAAAAATCCCTCCTGAAAACATTTTCCCCGGCTCATTATCCAGTCGAAATGTGACCCACGGTGCCTTTGTGAAAGCAAGGCTTACAGTGAGCGGCACCTGAAGGAAACCTCTGCAAGGAAATGGGAGGCGGAGAGAGGAGCGGAACCAGCTTAGAGGGGTGCAAGGGGGAGATCTGGACCATGATTAAACCCAGCGAGCTCAGCAGTGACCACCTCTGCCCACGCAAGACCAGCACCGCCTCTCCTTTTGCTGTTGTCACCTGGAAGACCCAATAAATTACCTGGTGCTACTGTTCCCCGTAAAGTGCATGAAAACCAGTGGCCAGCCTGACCCTGGGTAACAGCAGCTACTTCCCTCCCTTCCTGTTGTTGCATTGAAGCACACAGCTCATTTCTGCTGCTCCCCAAAACTGCCTGTCCTGCACCTTTCCTGCATATGGAGGCTTCAAAACACAGGTCCTGGGTGGCTTGTAGGGCTGACCAGCCTTTTGGGTATGGGACAGCTTCTCTGCAAAGCAGCGCTGTCGTGTTTTGAAGCGACAGAGCCATTGCAGGAGCAAGTCAACGCTCGAGCATCTTTGCAGAAAGCTCTCCCCCGCCTTTGGCTCGCCTTCGCAGCCACACGTCCTCCCGCCTCTCGCTCTGCGTGGGAGACAACACCCATTGCCACACATACAGTCTGCTTGGCAGCTGTGGGATGTCAAATCCCATCCTCTGGAATGGATTTTCAAGCAGTAGCTTTTATTCCACTCCCTCCCCGCTCCGACTTGTGTCTTAAAGAGTTTTCTCCTTTGGCCTCCTTTCTGTTTGCAAGCATCGCTGAGCCACCATGCTGCAGGCAGGCTTTGGATGCACATCAACTGTTTTGATCTAAATTCAAACACAGGGTACTTTGCTGGGAGGCATTCTTGCTGCAAAGAGCAAAGGGAAATAACTGAATGTTCTTTATCTTGAACCATATGATCTGGCATGAAAATTTAATCCCTGTTGTTCGATGCACCTCTCCAAACTGGGTTGGCTGCAAAGCAATTGTGTTTCTTGAAGGAAATCCGGGCTTGACCTTTGGTTCCAGCCCAAAGTGATGCCAAGTTTGGTTGGCACTTTTCAAGGGAAAAATAGGGGCAGAGGAAAATTCTGAAACCTAAGTCCCCTTATCTCTGGGAAATTACATTGGCGGGTGGTTTGGATGGGCTGCTGTGCAGGAAGAATGACAGTCCTTGCTTTTTCCAGCCTTGGCAGGAAACTACATCCTGGATTTGAAAAACCTTCCCAGCAAAGTGGGTTTTTTTAAATGAACGTGTTCATGCAAAAATAATTGCAATTTGATGAAACAGAATTTTCCAACCAATCCCTCCCAAACCCTATTTTATTGGATAGTTTCCACCTGTGCTTTGCGTTTGGGATTAAGCAGCGTTTCTCCTCTCTGCCTCTGTCTTTGTAATCCAGGGAGTCTATCAACAACTGAAGACAAATTCGCAGAGCAATTCCCAGCTGACCCACAAGCAGTTTTTGTTTCAAATTCCACTACCTCCTTGCAATGTTCCTCTGCCTAGCAAGGAAAACCAGGACGGTTTGGACCAGCAGTTCAGCAGGTAGGCAGCAGCATGGCTGCAAAGGAACAATTTCCAGTTTTCTTTAATGGAAAATTCGGTCTTGACTCTTCTGAAATGACCTAGAAAGGGGCACACTTACAGCTGCTTAGGAACATTGGCATTTAGGAGAAAGAGGATAAATGGATGTCATCAGCAAAGCAATAATCACTGTAAGCAGATGTGTGGGGTTTTTCCAAACAGTTGCAAAAATTAATAGTTATAAACCATGTCTTCTATTAGTTTTTTATTCTATTGGGGCATTTAGCACTTGACTCTGCTAACGAGATTGTGACAAGTGTTTCCAAATTATCTACCAAGCAAGACTTTTCTAAAATATACAGAAAAGGAGGGGAGGGGGCAAAAAGAGAAAGTTGTTATTCTCATTCTGATCATCTGAAAAAAACAATTTTCTTGTTGGACCAGAATTCGGAATTTTAATCCTTTGAAGTCAGTAATGTTCAACAGGAAGTTAGTTGTAAATGAAAGTTTAGTGGGCATGGTGGTGTTGGGTTGACGGTTGGACTCGATGATCTTAGAGGTCTTTTCCAACCTCAATGATTCTATGATTCTATGATTCTATGTCTGATTAAAGTGGAAAATGTATCGCAGAAGGGCCATGATAGGTCTATAGTGAGGTACATTTTTGCTGAGAACAGAAAGATGGAGAAAAAAAAGCTTTATTAAGTTTTTAAATAATAATTAATAATCTGCTGCAAAGCCATGCAAAGAGATATTCTTTAGCCAGACCACTTGAAATAATACTCACTGAAACCCCCTCTCCCACCGATGCAATTTGGTGTAGCCTCACTGAAGTGCTAATAAAAGTTCTGACCCCGGCAATTTTTCTGATGATGAATTATTACTTTTATTGTCTTGAAATCAATTTCTGCATATACTTTTCACCCAGGGATTCCAGCTTTTTCTTTAAGTTATGTGACAGCATCGCCTCCAAAGACAGGAATGAGACGGGATGCCCACGCTCCAGGCATCTATAATACAAACAGAACCGTCACTTTTGCTTATTTTCCTAAAAACATGAATTGACCCTTTTGCTGCTCATTCAGTGTTATATATTTAAGGAAGTATTCTCAATTACAGAATTTGGCTGTCAGCCCTTTTCTGTATAAAAGACAAATATGTTTTTGCCACTGTTGAAGTGTTAAGTTGTTAAGTTCCTTAATATTTCCTCTGAAAAGTAGACTTGCTCGATGAGATTTCATCTGAAATGTCACGGTATGTGCAACTCACACGATAAGTACTTTCCAAAAGCCGTCCTGCAGTGGGACTACAAAGCTAAGAAGGGTCTGGCTCAATGGTTTGGGCAGAGGAGCAGTATTCACAGCTTCTCCTGAGCTGCAGGTCTGGATCTGACCTCAGTTCCTTTAATGATAAATCACTTCAGCTCTGCCTCCTTTTTTAGTCTGTGAAACCCAGATTATATTTGCTTGCACCAACCTCACAACACAAGTGGTGGAAAGAAGAAATAAAGTGAGGAAGGGCTATAAACACCTTAAATATTTTGAGAGAAACTGTTGTTACCGAAGAGGAGGACACCATAACCTTTTGGTGGAGGAGCCAGACCAAAGCCATATATAACCTTGTAATTTGGGGTGCAATTTTCATTGAAAACAGGACACGATTCACAACAGCGTGTGCTTGCACAGGGGCTCCTGCAGCCTGGGAAACGCGGCTGTCGATCTAATGAATCACCCACGGGGAGGGTTTTCAGCTCACAGACACACAAATGCAGACTCTGCTGTCTTTCTCCTGAAAAACCTCATCACCAGATGGTGCAGAAAAAAATTCCCAGTTCATGAATGAGGGAATTGCTGTGTAGGAATGCACGATGGCAGTCGCCTGGCCACACACGTGACTTGGCCAAGGGAAGGATCAGGAACACCCATTTGGGTGAGCAGATCCAAAATATCCCGCTCTCCATGGCCTCATGAAATTAGGTACATTCGAGGATTAATTTTGCCCAGCACCTGGAAATTCGGGTAAATCAGATGCTTCCAGATTCATAGAGCAAATTAGAAGTTCTCCCAAAAATATCTTAGTGTGAAATCCCATATGAAAGTTGGGAATTGTCCTCACAAATCCAAGTGTCCCGGGCTACGACGTAATAGGGGGAAGGTATGAGGTTCCTGATTGTGGTTGCAAAATGACAAATAATTTCCAAGCTGATAATTGCTTTTCCTTTTTTATTCCCTGTGACCATCGTCTCCACCAACTTCTCCTCCACTTCCCTGGAGTCGTGCCCCTCACAGGCCCTTCGCTTTGCCTCTTATATAGTTTTGTTCAGCCCTGTAATAAAATGGCATCTTTTATTTCACATAGCTGGGATACTTTGTGGGAGGGGAAGATTTGGGACAAGCAGTTCGTTATCATTTTAGCAGAACATGGCAATAAGAACAAAGCAGGACAGCTGATACAAATCATCCATTTTATAAGTTCTAATACAGATAATGCAAGGAAAAGAAACACGTAACAGAAACCAGATATCTCAGTGGGGTTGCTACACGCCATCCGCGGCTGGGCGATTTCAGCTCCTTCAAACGTTTCACATATTCCACATTAGGTTTTTAGGGAGAGTCTGGGCAGAAGCAGGGCTTCGTATCCAGCGTTTGAAGGGCAGTTGGTTTCAAACTGTTGAGTTTTTCTTAGCAGACCAGTTTGGGGGAAAGAAATAGGCATCTTCTGGTTCAGAGCTGGGGGGAATTAGGGTTTTGTGGGGAACTTAGTCCCGGGATAGCAGAACAGGCGATTGAGGCGGTGAAAATCAGTCGCTGCTCCTGAGCTGTGTTGTGCAATGGCCTCGTGCAATTGCTGTGTTCCCTCGAGACGACAAGCCGACCTCAAAATGGAATGCAGACCCAAGACTATACTTGGCTGGGATTTCAACGGCCGTGCTCACTACCTCTGAATATCGACCTGTGTTATGGGCTACCTGCAACTGCTGCTTTCATTTGGGAAGAGAATAAATAGGGGAGACTTACAGCTGCCTCTTCGTTAGTACGTGCCCCTGGATTGTCCCAGGAAAGGGTGAAGCAGCTTTGGCCGGCTTTGCTGTGGGGTTGGAGGCATCGGGGAGCTCCTCAGGAGCCGGTGGGTCCCCTGTATAGGCAGGTGGGGCATCCGTGACCGGCCGAGGGCTGCAAGCATGTTGTGTTACCACAAAGCTCCAGGCACACAAAGAGTTCCCGCACACAGAGGAAAAATGTCCTTACACACCCTCAGGTAAACGGAGCTGTTTAAAACACCACTGTGAAACATTTGTTTTCTTTCAAACTTGTTTTTCTTCCTTACAAAGGTCACCTTAAGTGGGTCCCAGGTTCACTTCTCCAGGTTGTTTTTGAGCCGGTATTGACTGATTGCCAAATCTCAGCCCTGCTGATTGCCGTTTTATAACACGCTAATAAAGCCGGCTTAAGCCGCTTGTGCTCCCCCACCCCAAAAATGTCCCCTGTCATTCCTGACCCTTTCCCTCCGCCACCTCCCATGTCCCATCCCAGCTCACTGCCCATATCCCCTCCATCCCCGGCTCCCAGGGCAGCGATGTCCCTGGCCGGGCACACCGGGCTGATAAGGTCCAAGGATGAAGGTGGCTCTTGTCCCCAGCGCGGGTGCTGTCACCTCCACAGCCATGCAGCAGACACCAGCACCCAGCTGGAGGTGGCAGGGCACCCACTGCTTCCCCGCAGAGCAGCTCCTGCCCCGGAGCTAAGTCCTCCGATAGCTTTCGGAGCAAGTATTTTACTAAACAAAAATTTGCCGGAGGGGGGGGGGGGGAATAAATTAATGAGGGTGAGGAAAGCCTACAGTCTCTGTTTCTGCATTTTTTAGGTGAACCATGTTCATGTTTCATTTTTTTATTATTTTTTATTAACCAGACTTTTTTTCAAAAACTATTGCAGACAGTTTTAAAAAGTCTGAGGTGAACTAAAATATTTCGTTTAATCTCAGTCAGGGCAAGTTATTCTGAGTCAGTGAAAATTGGATCTTTGAGAGGGAAGGAGGTTGTTTCCCTAGAAAATGAAAAGCTTTCCATTAAATTAATGAGGGTGAGGATAGCCTACAGTCTTTGTTTCTGCATTTTTTAGGTGAACCATGTTCATGTTTCATTTTTTTATTATTTTTTATTAACCAGACTTTTTTTCAAAAACTATTGCAGACAGTTTTAAAAAGTCTGAGGTGAACTAAAATATTTCGTTTAATCTCAGTCAGGGCAAGTTATTCTGAGTCAGTGAAAATTGGATCTTTGAGAGGGAAGGAGGTTGTTTCCCTAGAAAATGAAAAGCTTTCCATTTCTGGACAGACTAAGTTGTATGGGTTTTGCCACTGAAGAAAATAAAAGCAATTCGTTTCTTTTCCAAGTAAAACATACGATTTTCCTCATTCCGAAGTCAAAATATTTTTAATTTGTGCTCGTTTTTCCCTTCTTTTTAGAAAAACAAAGCCAGGGCTTCGGGTGGCTGAATTGAAGGTCCTGGGGAAGAAGTGTTACTGCCCCGAAAGATTACGCGGGATATTATGAAGACGTCGTCTTTCAAGTGAGATATAAAATCGTGGTGCAAGCTAATTGTAGGCAGAGGGATTTTGTGGTAGTCTTTTTGCAGCAATCCGAGTATCAGTTAGAGGGTTGTAGCCAAATTTCAGCTTCATTCTGCCCGCAGAGATTTCAGGCTATGTACGCAAAGAAATTCTTCATTTTCTATAGTGTTGCTTCACGCTGCCCCGTGTTATCCCTGGTGTTAGCTACCAACAGCTGCTGGCCGTGATTTTTATCCATGTTATATATTTTTGTGCAGTCATTTTGTTGAGTTTACAAAAAGATTTGGGGCAAAATCTTGGCCCAAGTCAAATCACTGCTAAAATTTCCATGCACTTCACTAAAGGCAGGATTTCTCCCGGAGGATTAAAGCAGAGGGATGTAAAACTGTTAATAGTGGGAGAAAACTCTGAACAACAAATTTCCTCACTGGCTCTCAACACCTTGCGCTGTTCTGAAATGTGCTCTGAGCACATTGCAGTTTTCTTGCTATTTATTCATGATTTGAAGCTATTTCGCAGCTCAGTTTGGGCACTTCTTCTTGCAGGGATTTGAGAGCAAAAGCCATTTTGGTTCATTTCATTAAGCACCTCGATTCAGGGATTTACTTCTAATCCTTGAACGAAAATATCTCTCAGAACCGAGTTTCTCGCGCAATGTTTGTATTCATAAATTAAAAAAAAAAAAAAACCAACACGTGCCAGGAACACCCACTA
>NW_008796044.1:16058251-16076454 GCF_000699145.1 Aptenodytes forsteri
CCAACACGTGCCAGGAACATCCACTATTACTTACTTAAATTTTTCTATTTCCACGGATTTTTTAGCAGCGCTTCCATCCCTCGCAGCCTGCCTGTGACTGGCCACAGGAGGGATTCAAACTGCACATTTGTTAAAAAATCAGAAAGCAGTTGCTCAAACCTAAATCAAAGCATGAATTTGTCCGCAGCTGAGGGAGGGGAAAAGTTATTTGCTTGTTAAGGTGATTGCAGGAATTGAGTTTTATTGGACAGCTTTTACTTACAATTAAAAAGCAGTATTATGCATAAACATCAGCAATGGGTGAGAAATAGATGATTAATGCTGGGGTGGTTTTGGGCTTACCCTGGGGTACGTGATATCGCGGGATCGCATTTCTCATCGCACAAAATTTAAATCGGGTGATGCTCGGCCAGATTCCCCACCGAAAATGAACTTTCCCAGGTGCTCCTTCGTCTTCTATGAAATAAAAAGGGGGAAATGTCCTCTTTGTCCACCAGGTGGCACGAAGGGAATCTCCGCTGGAAACCGGCTGAAATATTAATGCCTCTAATAATATCTTCGCCCCAGGAGATGGCGAGGGCCGGAGGGTCCCACCAGCACCGACGCCGCTCCCCAGGTGAAAACCGCCTGTCCTGGGAGAGGTAGCATTGGCCATAGGGGTTTGGGACATTCATGCCTGTCCCCTCCAGGCATGTGGTTGAACATCCTGCACGTGGGATTGCTGAAAGGGTTTGCTTTGGACCAGCTGGTGGTGGAGGCTTTGGAGGTCTCCACCGCTCTTCGGGGCACAGCTGGGGTGTTGGGGGCAAGGAGGGGATGGTCATGCCAGGGCAGCCACGGAAGAGGGGGTGCAGAGGTGGGGAGCAGTGATGGCTGATTCACTGCTTGGCCACGCAGCGACGGAGCGACATGCGAAATAAGGAGGGAGTTGATACAGACAGAGTATTCGTGGCCAAAGGAGAGGGAATTGTGAAATCTTCCCGGGGCCACAGGGCACTGCTGTGGTTAAACTTGGCTGGAGGGGGCAGCTAATGGAGGGGAGAAGGTTTCTGGGAAGAGCAGGAGGCTGCTGCTGGTAGCAAAGTACGAATGAACCATCAAAGGCAGAGAGGGAGGGGAGGAGTGGGTGGACTTCCCTGGAAAGAGGGGTGAGGACAGGAGTGAAAACATGCATGTCCCGAGCTCGGCCATGGGGGCTGCACAGCGGGGAGCCAGCTGCAGCCAGCTGCTGGGCTGCCCAGCCCCGGCTTGGCTCAGCTCAGCTCATCTAGACTAGGCGTCGCTGCCCCTAGCCCCTGCCTTGGGCTGAGCATGGAAGGTTTTAGCAGGGAGACCGGCAGGTTTCTGTGTCTTTGGTTATCTCAGATAGAGGCGGCTGAGTACAAAACCGCAGTGCAGAGGCAGCAGGAGTGCAGCAGTGAGATGCAAAAGAGGCAAAAGCGCAGCAGGGAGGTTTTAGACTGGTCTCAGCCTTCTGCTGTGCCATGGACATGAAGTGTGGCACTAAGGACATCCATGAGGAGCACGGCCAGGCTGGATCTGGTGGCCTTAAACCCCTACAGCCATAGCTTTCTGTACAGACCAAGGGGAATTAACTATTTGTATAAAAAGGGAACATTTTCTACTCTCTACCATAAAGGTAACCAGTCCCTTCAGAGCCCAGAAACGAGCCTGGAGGTAGGAAACCCTCAGTGCTGGGTGCTGACAGCAGCCTGCATGGACCCCTCTGCCTCCCTGCCGTATCTTTGCTTCCTGCCTGCTCTTCCCTTCAGCCTCAGAGCAGCTTCTGGGTGCTGGGACCAGGACTGCCCGCAGCCACCCCTTCCCACCCTGCCCGCCAGAGCCTGGCACCGCACGGAGCGGCCAGGTCTTCATCCGCAACTCACGCTCCAGAGGGTGCCCTGGCAGGTGTCCGTGGGCAAGAATAGCTCAAGGACGGCATTTTGGGAACCTGCGGGGTCCCCTTGAGAAATCCCAGGGCAAGGAGGAGGTGCCTGGGGCAAGGGGAGAGCTTAGGAGAAGGCAGGAGCAGAGAGGGAGCGCGCGGGCAGTGTGCAGCCCTGGGACGGGCAGCAGGAGCATGGGAGCGAAAATGCATTTCAGGACAAAAATAAGCCTGATGTGCACAGAAGAAACTGGCCTGTCGCATCGCTCGGGGAAACATCAGTCCCGCACTTACCGTCCCCCTCAAGTGCAACTGAGCTTCGGGTCGGTGCCCCTCCGCACTGCACATGGGATGCAGAAGAGAAACGTCGGGGAGGTAGACGGAGTAAACCAGTAGGAACCTGGCGATTTCAAAGCCATTTCTGCCATTGTATTAAAATATGTTTATATCTCGGTTCTTTATTAAATATAAGCAGTTTTCTTCTTGTATACATTTGTACATCTTCAGTGCAATCTGCTTTGCATCAGGCATTGATATAGCGGTATAGTCTCTGAAATGTTAGCTCTCGGGTAATATAAATAGTGTACTGATATTAAATCTGCTTTCAAAAATAGTTACGTTACAATAAATTTGCAGGACTTGAAGGTTTTTAATCACCTCTACTTAGTTATTCAGAGATAGGCCAAAAAAGCAATCATTTCTCTGAAAGAACCGAAACAGGCACAACAGAAAATTCTTATGCACAATAATTGCTTTCTCTATAAATATTTACAACAAGGCTAAGAAAATATTTTGGAATTTTACAAATATCTTTCTCTCTTAATTTTTCCAGCATTTTAAATATTGATCTGAAGAAATCTTATTGGGGCGGTTGCTTTTTTTTTTCTCCTTTTCTTTTTTGTCCATTTCAAGGAGTCCTAAGTGATAGAGCTGTGGGGGAGATCGCTGCCAGGGATTAGGCGAGCACAGCTCGTAGTGCTTTGCTGGACTCCAGCCATCGGCAGCAGCTCCCTCTATTGCTTTTGCCAGTATTGCAATTTTATAAAAGCCGGAGCTATTTTGGCTGTGGAGTTTGGGTTTTTTGGGGTTTTTTTGTTTGCCTCCATTAAAGTACTGAAAAACAAAATTCAAGGGAATACAGGTGGGCTGGAGAGATGCAAAGGGCTGTGGGGGGGAGGCTGCGCTAGGGCAAGGGGGGAAGCGACAGAAAGAGGCAGGATGCTCGCGAGAGGTGCCGTGTCTGCAAGAGGAATGGGGCAAAATACTGCACAAGCCACGAAATTAGGAATGGGAAAGCAGCGGGCTCTGACAAGGGTGGTTTTGTGGCTGAAGCAAAAGGCTAGGGCAGACTTCTTAAATAACCTCCTCCAAGTTGCCTTAGGCCCTGCAAAGATTTAATATATTATTGAACTTAACTCACTTAATAGCCATGTTGGACTCAATGGAGCTATTCATGTGAGTAAAGTGTCAGTCTTAGCAGATCTGCTTCCTAATCTCCAAAGCAGGGAGAGCACTACCTCGGGAGAAGGCTGCCGGCAGTAATTAATGCGGGGGAAAGGCTGAACCCCGGCATCGCTAACGTACCTCTATCAGTGCCTATTAACCAAGCGCGGTGCCACTGATATCGCAGCGATCCTGACCCGAATCAGCCGTGAGCTGTAACCCAAATTGTTATTCTTTTAACCATTAAATTATCTATGTTTGCTGGTTGAAATAAGAAAATGTACCTTAAATATACAGTATGCTTAAGCAACAGAAATGTAAAAACCCAAAGTTGCGCACTAATAAATTCTGTCGCTGTCATTATTCCACTGCCTAAATTTAAAAGAACGCAAAAGCAGATGGAAAAGGTTGTAGAGAAGGCAAGAAGCTCATTAAGAAGTAAATTCAAAGTGCCACTTACTCTTTTTTGAAGGAAGTATAACCCCTAATAAAATATAAGTGAAGCAGATAAAAATGATCTGCAAACACAGATCCCAGGTTCCCATTTATGGTAATTGGTTATATTTAAAGTCAATTAATAAAAAGCTTTGGTTTTAATTAAATTAAGTACAAGTCCATCTCTATTTCCCAAGAAGATGAAATCCTTGAAAAATACCAACCATAGCTGCACACAAATTGCCTTTCCCAAAGAGAGCTTCTGCATCTCAAAATATGTCCTGGATGAGAGCGGTCGTATCCAGACTGGGCACAGCTAATTGGTACTCTGGAGAGTTTTTACTCTTGGCATTTGAGAAATAATGAGAATCAAAACCATTAGTAGGCAGGGAAAAAGGGTGATAGAAATGCTAGCCTGCTCTTTTCTGTCATCTTCATATTATGTTATCTCTGGGCAAGAATTCCCAGTAATTTTCCTTCCGAAGTCCAGTAACTCTCTGTTAAATCACACGCGCTTGACAAATACAGCCCTTCATTGAACAAAGTTTGTAAAAATTGCTCAGGCAGATAACTAGTGTATGGAGATGATAAAAGAAGGAATTGGAGCTACTCTGTTGTTGATAGATCCCATCCTATTTACTAGAACAGGCTCACGCAGACATTACCCTAAATGGAAGGACGACAAATGTGATTTTTTTTTTTTTGGTGGCAAGCATTTTACACTTTTTTGCATCTTCGTAAAAAGAAAAAATCAAATGCACGTGTGAATTTCTTCAGCCTTGGAGATGGGTGGCTGCTTAGTGTCATGCTGGAAAGCAATCTGGAAGTCAGAATTGTACTACTGTGGTTATCATCAAAACTAATCAAACGCCGGTATCCGAAAGTGTGAAACCCTTTCAGCAGGCAAATCAAAAAATGCACCATTTCTCAGAACCAAGGCGGACCAAACAAGAAATTACAAACACATGTCTGGAAGCGGCTCCAGCTCCACGCATCTCAGTGAGAAAACCACGATGTTCCTGAAACGTGGGACACCATCGCTCCGGCCCTGTATACATAGCCATCCCCCAGACCTGAACAGCGTTTCCTCTGAGACCACTAAGTGGGTCACGCTAATCCTAATAGAAACAAAACAACATCAAGCAAAGGCCTCGGAGAGAAACATCGGGGAGAGCGCTGCGGCGAGGAAAGCAGGTTGGCTTCGCAGCATCCGTGCTGACCAAAGCAGAGGGCTTCAGCCACCGTCCCCTTTTTTCTCTAGTTAGAGATTACTTCAAATTTTCAGAAGGATTTGGGGGTTTGGCATTCTTCTGGGTATATGTCTCTTAGCTAACCTAGAAAAAAAATTTTGTCCCAGACCTAGAAAAATGTGAAAGTAGGTAGAAAAATATTGTCTGGTTGTGATTTTTCTGAGGGAGGAATATGGATAGTTTTAATTGATATGAAGCTTTACACCCCGTTCTGCAAACAGGCAACAGACCGATGTGTACACAGACCAAGAGATGAAAAATTTTCAGGGCACATCCTCAAATTTCTTTAGAAATCCATTAATTCTCAACGATGCCGCTAACCTTGTATTTCTCACCATTACCACAAAAGAGAGCAACCTTATGTATGTTTTCTGCCTAGATAATAAATAACCTCAGCCAGACAACCAAGAGAAATATTTCGAATTACTGCAGCTTCACTGCACACCATGGGGTCATGAACATAAAGCAGCAAGATTCAACTCTTCACCAGTCTCATGCAGAATAGCTTAAGGAGTTTTTCAGACCTATGAATGAAAAGCACCGAGTGATCCAGACCTGCGGTGCAGGATGTGCTGAGTGAGGGGAATCCTCTCTGCCAAACCCATCTTGCCCTGTGTAAGCACGTTGTGCTTTTATTTCTGTATCTAGAGGCAAACTCAGGAGCAGATTCTGGATGTTTTGCACTATAGCGGTGAAATCCATCGATGACTATCAAATGCAGGGTAATGCCCTGAACGAGAGAAGGCTGGAGGAGAGGGCAGGAGTCCCAGGAGGAATGGCTGATGCCATCCTGCCAGCGTGCCTGGGCGCTTTGCTCTGAGCCATGTGCCTCATCTCATGGGAATCAGTGTTTTATTTCACGGGTGGGAAGAGACGAATGGACACAAGCAATTACAGCAACGAGCAGCACGATCACCTCCATGAAAAAGTGTCATTGGCTTCAGCAGCAGCCTGGGGCTGGCCAAATTAATTTAGTTTTATTTCAGGTAAGAGAGTCCATCCTACTCAACGCCAGGTGATTATCATTTGCAAACCATACGAGAGATGCAGAGAGCAAATGAATAGCTCTGCAGAAAGTGATGGAGCAGAAAGTGATGGAGCCAGGGGAAACGCTGCATAATTGGCACTTTGGTACCACGTAGCAGAGCCTGATGTCCCCGAGGAAGTCAGACTCTGATGCCACAAAACATTATGAAGGAAAACACCATCACAAACCATCGGTCACCTGCCTACACTCCTTCCTAAGGCCAAGCAAACAGCAGCTGTGGGCACCGCGCTTCGTGCTGGCACTGAAGTTTAAAGCAATTTCCCTGGTCGCCTCCCTGGGATGAACAGCGGCCAGCCTGACACCCACTTTGAAATCTGAATCGGAGAACTGGCAACGCTGAGCTGCGAGGGAGCGGACGTGGTCCGGGGTGCCAGGCACCACCCACGGACCCCAGCGCGGCGGGGCGGGCGCAGTGTCACATGAAACAGCCACATCTGCTTGCATTTCATCACCGAAATGGTAAAGTTTGACTTCAGCTTGACCTTGCAATTCACAAGCTCCAGGGAAAAAAAAAAAAAAAAAAAAAAAAGAAAAGAAAAAAAAAGTAACAGAAAGCAGCTAAAAAGCAAGCAGGAACTAAAACAGGCTGTAACCTCATGGTACAGGATGAATTAAAACCAAATGAGCTACTTTTCAATATAAGCAGCGTCTGGTGTGATTTTGCTGAGGATGCTGCAATATTTGAATTATTCCTCTCCATAACACAAAATCCCTAAATCAAACTGTTTACACCAATGTTGCCTGAACATTTCAGGACTCATACCTGGAAGTCCTTTGAAGAAAAAGTGTTAAAAATCCCCTCTGTTGGCAAGATGTGGCTTTTCAAAAGCAAGATTGAGACATACTTGTTTTTCAAACTTCCCCCAGGAAAGAGTTGTCTGATGCTAATCAACAGTTATTCCCCAGGACCTGTGACTCAGATCCTCACTGGAACGTACGGGGTTTGTTCCAGGGGATCTGGCCCACTAGGTATCTCACATGGCTTGGACAAGCAGCTCCTAGGACAATATTTGATCAACATTTAATTGCTGCTGCTGTTGCTGGTCCCCGGGAGGCTGTGCTGCAGCCCCCCCTCTCCCATCCTTCATCGGGGTTGCTCCGACTTGTCCCACTGCCCCCCATTTTCGGAACATGCTGCAACCAAGTGCTCTGCAGACACAAGGCTGCAACAAGGGGTTTGGATTTACCAAATATGCCGTGACCGTTAACGCATTCGCCTCCACGACAGCCCCCTGGGTATTCAAGTCTTTTTTCCAGCGCATCACTATTTAGACAAGAGATCATTAAGTGTCATCATGTGTGTCAGTGGCAGGGTAAAGGAGGAGAAGCTTTTGGCTCCGCTCCAGTCCCAGCGATACATGCGTTTCTCGCTATGTCTGAGCTACAGTTTGGCCCCAGAAAATGCATTGCAGATTCAAAACGTACAAACATGAGGCAATGTTTTCACTTCTGTCAGAAAATACTCATCAGCGGATGAGCATGTACTGGGTATGTGTATTTACAAAACCAGAACGGAAAAGTGGTGTCTGACAGCCTCTCTCCCCTACTCTCTGCAGTATCCCAAGGGAACAGGCAGCTATTTTTTGCCATCTCCACTTTGTAATGTTCCATTTCTGGCTCGGATAGTGTCTGCTATAGAAAGTCTATTAATGACTTCAAACTATCCAGTCCTTTTCTAAAGGCAGAGTCAGTGCCACAAATACGCTTTTAGGATCTTCTTCTCCTCATCTCTGGATATACCCTGCAATCACACAATGCCGTCTCTGACTGCTTTCCTTCGTACACCATGTGCCAGCAAAATGTCCCCTAAAGCCAGCGGCAGTCTGGCCCACGGCAGAGACACCAGCCCACCAGATCCCCCTCCTTCCACGGTGTCAATATTTAACATATGGGTGAGCTCCTGGCCCTGAAAAGGGGCACGAGAAAACTCCCCAGGCTTTCAGCAGGACCAGGATGCCATCTACTGCTCTTTATCTTCATGTGGGTGCTCCCACATTAAAAGACAGGATTAGGAATCACTTTTTCACACCTTGGAGAAGAGGAGCCCAGGGCTGGGTGTAAGGACACGTTGCTGGGTTGTTAAGCAGGAGCGGGGCAGAAGTTCAGACGAAGGGGAAGTACCAGGCCATTGCTGTGCAGCCTTTCACACGGTGATCCCAGTGCTCCTTTTCTTCTCTACCCAAATACCTGTATGACCCTTTAAAGACATTTTCTTAGGGTGATCTGACTTCTATTAGAGATGCAGAAGCCTGTGGTGGCCTCTCGCTGCAGATCACTGGTTAGAGGCACACGGTAGGCATGATACTCCGGCACAGCGACCAGATCAGCCCGAGCTGTGACCTCGGTCCAGACACGGTTAATTCTCTCCCCTCTTGCCCTGACTTGCACTGCCTGAACTTTTGCTCTGTCCTGCTGAGTCACTTTTATTCAGCTGATGATCTATGTCATCCTTTATGCAAACAAGCATAAATTGACTAATTAATCCCTAGGGTAACCCCACTGATTTCAGTGGAGCAGCAGCCAAAGTGAAACAGGACTAACATCTTTAATCTACTCTTTGTTCTTGTAGCACAGCCTTTGCCTTGTCCACGAGTCAAAGTAGACCTCTAATTATATGGATTTGGCTCTTAATCTTTTCTGGTCTCGGGAGATTCCGGTTGCTGAAAATTATGGATTTCACTTGGAAACTGATGAGGGTCTGTACAACATCACCAAAACGCCTTGCTGGAAAGCCGGTGACGTTTTGGACCTGTGCACCAAAACCAGTTCTGGGGACTGAGTGGCTCAGGAATAACCACCGTGCTGCTGGGAAACCTGAATTCCTGCAGTTTGGCTCCCGTTTATAGCCCTCAGCCACAGCAAAGCTTGGTTGTGCAAAGCACCACATTTGGACCTTTCTGCATCATTTCAAAATTGACTTATTGCCCAAACCGCTCTTCCAGGGCAAGACGGCGAGTGCTTTCTGCAACACAGAAGCAGACAGGTGAAAACGGGAAGCGTCACCATGTATTTCAGTGGCTTCATGTGAAAATACATGCCTTTTAAATCACAGTCAGAGCCTTCTCTTCTCCATCACAAGCTTTGCTGCTTTTTCCTTCTCCTATCCTGTAACTCTCTTCACAGCTATGTGCAGCTGAAGGGTTTGTGACAGTTATTGTCAAAGACTAAACAATAGATCAGAGCGATGGCTGGGAATCTGAAGGTTTCCTTTTTTTCAGAGTGAAAAAGATGGGTTGCAGCTGACAGCTGTCCATAAAAATTGTAACGTACAAATCGTATAATATAAACTAAAGAGAGACCAAAAGTACCATTGGAAAAAAAGAAAAATGAGCTTGTTAGAACAGTCTGTATTACAGCTGTTTCCCTTGACAGTTTTCTGTACCCTAATACGCTCAACAAATTGGCAACCTGTCCTTATATATTTGCATCAGGATTCCCTTAAGGGAAATGTCTATATTATTCTGTTTTGGATAAAGGAAGCAGTTTGATATGACAGGTAGGTCAAGTGTTTCTTTAATAAAGCATGTGGGTAAGAAGAAAGAAATAGGCTATTGTCAATGACTTGACAAATAGGTAGATATGCCCCCCTTGAGCATAGCCAGGGAAAGCTACTAGATAAATCGCCCTTGTTATTTTGATTTAACCAGTTTGTTGCTGAATACATTTTTCCCAGAGAGAAGAGTCCTCAGTAAAGGTCATACCAAAGATTTCTTTATAGACTCTGTAGCGTGGCGTTAACTCAGTTTGGATTTTAGTTATGCAGAACAAGTCTGGGCCAAAATTGCAAAATAATTTCTGTATTGTGTGAACGTGTGTAATACTTATATGTGATGCAGGTGGATTTTCACGTTGTCTCTTCAGCAAAGTTTGTCATCTCAGTTCAGGTAACATCTGCCCCGGCGACCCACACGATGCTGCCCATCCCCTTCCACTCAAAGGGACCATGAACACAAACAAGGAGCCTCCTTGTCCCAGTGTGGACAAGGGGCTGAATTCACCCCTATCCCCAGACTTTGCGCCCTTTCCACCCACACAAACAGGCTGCAAAACCCAATACTGCTGATTTGATAGCTGCCGTCCAAATCCAACCAGCAAGGGTTACTTGGGACACTTCTGAGTGAAAACCAGCCCTGAAATAGGAAATTACCCCAGTTCTCCTTAAAGATGCTCGGATTTAGCTAAGAAAGCCACTTCTGAAGGCTGGGGGGAGATTTTTCCCAAGGTGAACCTGGAGATCCTTCAGCAATGAAGCCATCGCTAGTGAAGTAACGCGTGGAAATGGGCAAAAACCCTCCAAGCCCGTTCGGCTGGTGAAGCCACTGGTTACTGGCGGTGCAGGGGTTTGGGTGCAGAAAGGATGCTGCAATAGCCAGGCCCAGCATGGTCACGGTGCTCTTGGGGACATCCACCCCACAGGAATGGGGACACCCATCTGTTGGGAGGGGACGGATCTGCTGTTGGGACATACCGTGATACCTGCAGCCCCAGAGCTGTTACAGCTGGTCACAGGCAAACATCTGAGCGGTGCTCAAAGCCTGGATTAGGTAAATACGTATTTAGGGACCTTTTACAGCGGAGAGCACTCTCCCAATTCATTCTACAGGCCCCCTTGGAGCTGTTAGGGTCTGTTGTGTAAACACAGGGGAATGAATATTTTTTAAGTTCTTCTTCTTTACCCCAGGGACGAAGGTTTCTAATGCTATAGCTTCATACAAAACCCCTCCCCCTGGCTGCAGCTTGGCAAATAGTTTCATATACCAGGAGAATTTTTTGTTTGCTGAAATTTGGGTAAAAATTCAGATCAACCTATTTAAACTACTCAAAGAAAATTTCAAGAAGATCATATCTGTGGAGATACCTGGTTTGCTCATCCCTAAGAAGATACCTCAGCTTTTCAAAATACCGCATTTCTTGGCCACTTGGGCAGTGTTTCTGGACCCGCAGCTGCCCCCTCTGTGCTCTGCCCCTGCCAGGCTGGGGGGGGGGGTCATTCTCCCTGCCCTTGCTCAGGACATCACTGAGGAAGGGAAGAGTTCTCTTTCCTTCTCAGCTTTTTTCCTACAACCACAGCCTCAACAAACAGGACAGGACATTTCCTCACAATTCAAAAGCAAACTGGGGAATAAGAGCAGCACGTTGACCTGTCCGCGTTGATCCATCCATCCCCCCGATGTCCAGCCGTCCGGGGTCCCCACCCACCCTGGGTCCCTCTCGCTAGCGATTCAGGAAGGATGCACATCGAAATCTGAACAAGCAGTACCATCATCAGTCTTCCTACTCTCAGTTATTCCCAACCCGGTGATTTAAGTTGTATACTCTGATTATGCCAGATTTCTAAACGGGGCTAACACAAAAGCATTTTGTGCTCATTCTGAGTTATCTTCCAACATTATTATCTTTTTTTCCCAGCATTATCTTTTTCCCAGGAGCATCATCATGTATATTTTTAATTAGTTATATGTTGATAATATATAATAGTTATATATTAATAATACAATATTTTAATAATGTAATATGATATTATATAAAACATAAAATTTATAACTAATTTATTATATTATATAATTATATATTGACTATATTATTTATATTATTATAGTAATAACAGTAAAATATAAAAACTTAACTTGAATTCCTATGATTAGATAAATACATATTTAGGGACTTAAAAATAATATCTTCTTTGTTATTATTTTATTCTTGCCTTTCTAATACATTCAAAGTGATTTTCCAGCTGCGGAGTTTTCTGCATGGAAAAAGCTGCTATTCCCCTAAATCAGTGTAAACTGCTGCTTTCCTTATCTGCCCGAAAGCACATTTTCTCCAATTTATAACTGGGCATTCCTATACTGCTGACCCAAACAAGGAGAGGGCCGGGGCTTCATATTATCTTTTTTATTCTTCATATATGTAGAAAGCAGAATTTATGCCTCTGCTTTGGGGAAGTCACTCCTTTTCACCATACATGGTAGCACACAGAGCTTGGCAGATCATGTTGTGTTTTCCATATTAAGCCATATACACGGGTAGCAAACAGGGAGCTGTTGACTATGCCCGTTACAAAAATCAGAGGCGGATGAAAAGCCGTGGCGGGGCTAGAGGGTTGCATCTTGCCTTTCCTCTGTTCACAGCAGCCCAGAAGGAAGACCTGACTGGTGTTGAAGCCAACAGAAAAGCAGTGGCATTATGCAGAGGAGAACCAACACTGTACATGTTTTTATCAATTATTACATTAGTTGTTGCTAGATTTAAAGAAGAACTCATGTAAAGGGCAGCCACACAAAGGTGCATTACGCTTTTCAAGGAGGCTTTGCACTTTGGAGGCCGTGGGCTCATGACGCAGCAAGGCTTCTAGATGCCTTCTTGGAGGCTTTGTGCCATTATTAATGTCATTAACATTGTCCCTTCTTCTATCACAACTGCCCATTATGACCAGGAGCCATGGAAAATACATGGGCTTTCACACAATATTTTCCTGAGAGAGGAGAAATCAATGGTGAAGAACGCGGGTCTCCTCTGAGCATGACCCAGGGACCTGGTGGGAGGACAACCCCAGGCACAACCACCCAAGACGTCAGCCTGCCCCAAGAGCTGACAGGCTACCAAGGTCTCCCATCCCTCACGTACCTCCTTCTTTTCCACGCACGGAGCTGCAACACGCCAGCTCACCCCACCGGGTCGTGGTGCCCAGCCCAGGCTTGGGCTGGAGCTGGGGCTGGGGCTGGGGACCAGGGCTGTCCTGCAGGATGCTGCGCCTGCGCCTGGCTCCTGGGCTTCCCCCTCCACCTGTACGCTGCTTCGTCCAGCGCTGCTTTCCCGTTTTGCTTTTAAACAATGCACATACTGTTCTTCAGAGAAACAAAAGGCGGCAAAAGGAGCGGAGCCTTGTTTTAGTAATCTTTCTGCAGAGCAAGAACTGAGAATTTGGGCTTCTCGGTGACGGTCCCTGGAGGTTGAAGACTACGGGCTGGAGTTTGGGAAGAGTCTGGGTCTTTTAGTTGATGGAAATGTTAAAATAAAAGGAAAATTTCCTACATTCTTTGCCAAGGAAACAAACCATGTTTCAGTTAAATGTTTCTGTTTAAACCTGCAGGTGCTTCTGGTGATACTTAACATATTTTTGCATTTGGTGTTTTGTTTTGTTCCCCAAAAACAAGGAGTTTGGTTTCACATCACCTGGAGCAGTTTGGGTTCTGATCACTTAGTTTTTCTCATTCATGAGCACAAAGTTAATGTGTTTGAGTTGCCCAGTCTATAGGTGAAAAAAATGAGAAAGGAACTTATTTTGGAATAACATGTTTTCTTTATTTTTTCCTTTAATGAAAACACTCCCGCTTCATTTGTATTTTGTAAAATTCTTTCTTTTGACCACTTTTCTTTTCCTTTCCCAAAGTAAGTTTCAGCCTAAACTAAGTTGACATATTCCTTTTAATGTGTTTTTAAAATATGCTTAATGGTGCTGAAAGCTAAGGAAGCTCAAATATAATTCCAAAAGCCTGAGCCCACCAGAAGCCTAATGCAAACATTATTATAAAAACTCTGCAATGGTTAGAGGTTTCAGGGAAACCTGGGTGTTCGTTAGCAAAATCAGAAATGTTATCTGCGCGAGGAAAATGTGTTCTGTCGTTTGGCATCTTGACGGCCGTTCCATTTTTCTTTTTTCTGCACCCAGAAAATCTGTTTCCAATGTTTCTGCCACAGAGAATATGGAACAGCAGGAGCAGGAGCAGAAGCTGATGCAGGAGGGGGATTTAACGATTGTTATTCAGCTCACATCTCTGGCAGGCACACTCCCTCTCCCCAGATTTCTCCCGAGAAATCAGCTGAATAAAGAGCGTCTGACACGAAGGGCGGGAGAGAGGAAGAATATTTCTCCGATCCCTATGGGACAAGCATGTGAATTGTCCAGCAAATCTTAATCAATAGTCCTTACATTTCCCCAGCAGTTAACCTTTGCCAAATGGAGGAGGACAGTAAGTATTTTTGCAGGCTGGGGAAGGGCGGAGGGTGTGGGGGCTTCTGGGGCAGCCGGAGCCGAGCGCTTGTGCCCTTCGTGCCAGACCCCCTCACCTCCCCGCACTGCTGAGGACTGGCACTTTTAGGGAGTTTTTCACTTGGCCATATTGTCCCCCACCCGAAGGACATGTCCCCTGACACGCACTGCAAACACCCGCCTGCCCTGACCCAGGAGGACCAGGGCTTCCCTGGGTTGAGCATCCAGGAGAGCACTGAAAAGCCTGTTTGGAAACAACAGCAGATTGCTTCAGTCCTCGGTGAAAGAACATCTGTGAAGAGCTGTGTCCGTGGTGGTTTTCAGGAGAAGAGCTCCCTTACTCACCCTGGCACCAGCCCCTGCTACGCAGAGACAAAAATCCGGCTGGGACTTTTTGGTGGTGTCTGGTATTCTGCTCCAGGCAAGCACACGTCTCGAGTGTTGCCTTGAAATGTTTGCCGTTTGCTGGGAAGCTACTGCTGTAACTTCCAAAAGAGGCAAAAGCAGAGGTTTCTCTGGATGTTTTTCTCTTCCCACCTCAGCAGGGCAGGAGTATGCTTCGTTTCATCTCCAACCAAAAGCCTTCTGGTCACGAATGGACCTTGGGTTTTCACGTAGTGCCATTCCTTTAAGGGAAGGAGAGCCAAAACCAAAATAACCTTCCTGGAGATACGCCGTCAGCATAGAAATAACACAGGACTTCTCTCCCGACCAGCCACAAAGGAAGGATTTCATTCAACGTCAGCGGGCTCCCTCCTGCATGCCTTGTGGCGAGAAGCACATGGAAAACCTGACTGTAGTGCATCTGCCTTTCTTCCATTAGGGGAAACGCTGCATTTACATTTCACTGTGACAGAGTACACGGTAATGTCTCATTTTTGGCTGTGTCACCTTAGCACTCCTCGAGATGAACCTGAGCAGAAGCCTGTCTGTCGGGCTGTCCTGCCCCAGTGGGTTTTCCCAAGGAGGAATGGTTTAAACCGTTTGTGCCGTCCCTCCATGTACGACAGCTGTAAAACGCCCTCGCGGTGCCATTAATCCTTGCTATGGATCCCCCATTGCCAAAAGAAACGTGGCTTGAGCTGCGAAGGGAGCAGCGCCTTTCACGGCAGACCTGATTACAGGATGGGGACCTCATTTTTCAGGAGTATTATTCGGAGCAGCCTGTGGGTGCAAAGCAGAAACAGCCTGTCCCACACCCTGTCCAAATCCTCCCTCGGCCGCCCTGGCTGCCTCCCGTGCCGGCTCGGAATTGCTGCTTTGCCATCGAGCTGCATCCAGTCTGGCGCAAAATCCCAAATTCTGTTGTTTGGAATTTCGCATCCAGCTGTTTCAGGCCAGCTTTCTTATTTCGTTTGTTTTTTAAAAATTCGGAATTAACAATTACATAAAACCAAATCCAACTTTTTTCCTTTCTTTTTTTTTTTTGCCTGCACTTCAGATAAGAAATTATCTTTGTTAGAAAAGGTATTCTTTCTCTCGAAAAATGTGCTAAGCTGCGTGAATTCACTGACAACAATATTCGCTGCTACTGAATTAGTAGCAAAATAAGAAAGAAAAGAAAACCTGAAGTCAGTGAACCATGATCAAGTAATCTGAGGAAATCAGCATGTTTCTCTCTAGGCAGTTCAGAATACCAAATGATAAGACACAAGAATCCCACTAAATATACCTCCCTCTTTATCTCTGTAAATGTCTAATGGTATTTTCAATTCTCACTATTTCATTGTGAGTCGTCCATTTTTACTGGTGATTTAGAGCTCAGATCAGTTTTTAACCTAACAATTTAAGCTTCCATTTTTTCAGTTAACGCACTTCCAGCCTTCCTGAAAGGCACACGAGTGCAAAATATTCAACCTTCAGAGAGCGAATAAAAGAACCTGATATGAAACATTTCTCAGCTCTAATTTTAAGCCAAGCTCGTGATTTCTGAAAGCTTGGATTAAGCAATACAGCTACATGAAAGCAAAGAGACTTGAAATGATATAGAGTGGAGTAAGCAGTGTATTTGACACACAAGGCCTTGATTTTATTTCTATTCATTCTTTTTTCTCCATTGCTGTTTGTCTAACAATCTCTTTTAAAAGCACTATTCCAGGTTTCACAGCTTAGCACCTGGCTAGCATCATCCAACCACTCTTCATCTTTCCACCTCTGACTGTGACTTCACGTTGGGAGGATTTGGGAGGACTAAGCGGATGGCAGGTCCCGTGCTGAAGCTCATCTTCAGTCACTGCCCTCAGGCGTGGAGGGAAATGATCCAGCAGCTCGCCGGGATGGAGGTGCCCTTTGGGGGTCCCCTGGAAAAGCCTTTCCCAAAGCTGCAGGAGGCCGCACACTGCAGCCCAAATAATTAGTGAAAGCCTGATTTAATGCATGTATTTGCTTTATTCCTTTATTATAACACAATAAGAAAGGGAGTGGGGGAATTCGGCTGGCAGCCAATGCAACCATCGCCTGTGAGTGCTGTTGGGGCAAGCCCCAGCCATGCCGCGGAGGAGCCTGTTGCAGACAGCAGCATGCAGCCCTGTTCGGTCACGCCGCACGGATGTGGCTGATGCTGCCAACTGCCGTACGCAAACCCCACGGAAACCCTTCACTCAGCCGTGCTCCGGGCTGGGCAAACACCCCAGGGAGGGGTTGGATGATGCCTGGCCACCTCCAGAGCCCCGGCAGCAGCACCAGCGAGCACAGGCGATGCTCCCATCAGCTACTGATGTGCCAGTGTCCTCGGCTGCAGGAAGGGTGGATGATCAGAAATAGTCCCCGTTCAGGGAAAGAGGCAAAACACCATGAATCATATTCAGTCTGCTGAAACCTCCAAGTGATAAAACAGTTGAAAAGACTACTTTATTTATAAAACGCATATGGAGACCTTAATCAAGCCAGGAATGAGGTCATTTCTGCCAATTAAGTCTCACTCATTCTGCAGTTGGAAGCAATCAAAACAAAGGCAGAATTATCAATGGCATGTCTATGTGCTGCGGCTCCAGAAAATACCCGTTGTGCTGGGGCTACAGTAAATCACCTCTCACGGTGTGCCGGGGAGGCTGGTGCCCTCAGCTCCCCTGGACCTGGGGAGGAAAGGAGGGCTTAGCTTTTTTACCTAATTAATGGGTAGTATTTTCAACATATGTTATCTAAGTCTTATTTTAAAGCAAAAGGCGGTATTGTAACTAAATGGCAAAGGGATAGTGTTAACTCCAGGCTCCCATTTGGAACCGGTTTATGTCTGTCCCCACTCCAGTCCCATGGCACTTGCTGGAGCTGTCGGAGGGGTTTTTTTGCCCAGTGCTATTTACCCAGGTCAAGGAAGTTGCACTCGTTGCCTCTTGTTGAAATATCCCCATTATATGTTATTTGTCCTAGTGGTGACCAAATGGTGAGAACTGCTCTCACGCAAAATAATAAGAGAAGCACTGTGGCTATAAGCATAATGTGCTTTATTTAATATTAGACACAGAATACCTGTCAGTCAACATTTAAAAAGGGCATGAATTAATTGGCTTAATGTAATGAGTGGTAAACTGACAGTAACAGTACTTTGAACTCCTATGCAACTTCACACATAAGCCTGAGACTTTGGCTGCACATTAATGATCCTGCCAACATCTCTGTAATTATTAATGTGCTAATTTTAATTAGGAGGAAAGTGAGGCACAGAGAGATTTGTTCCGTGTGGATGTAGCAAGCCCATTTATCCTGAGCAGCTTGTATGCTGCTCTAAGTCAAATCATTCCTTTGCCATTGCAAAGCGAACGGTGGAGCCAAGAAATCTGCAAAAGGACTTAGATGCCCAAGCACAAAATGACGATCTTCGAACCTCCCTGACCTTGCAGCAAGCATCTATAAACATCTGTGTTTTCTACATTAAAGTTCTCCAGATGTCTAAAATTCCCAGAAGTTCCCTGCTCCTCTCTGTGCAGTGCAGCTCAGGGCTTATCTCACACATAAACTGTGTCGGCATCTGCATAGGAGGCTTCTCCACCCATTGCCCCTGCAGCGCCCAGCCTGGCAGGCACCCTCACGTGGGAGAGGAGCACCCTGAGCTCCAGCCCCAAACCCAGCTGAAGTTTAGGAGCTGTACACAGACACCCCGTCATGGTTTAACCCCAGTTGGCAACTAAGCACGACACAGCCGCTCCCTCA
>NW_008796044.1:16076945-16084946 GCF_000699145.1 Aptenodytes forsteri
TATACTGAGCATGACATCATACGGTATGGAATATCCCTTTGGCCAGTTTGGGTCAGCTGTCCTGGCTGTGCCCCCTCCCAGCTTCTTGTGCACCTCCTCGCTGGCAGAGTGTGGGAAGCTGAAAAGTTCTTGACTTAGTATAAACACTGCTTAGCAACAACTAAAACATCAGTGTCTTATCACATTATTCTCATGTTAAATCCAAAACACAGCACTATGCTAGTTACGAGGAAGAAAATTAACTCTGTCCCAGCCAAACCCAGGACAGACCCCCTCCTCCGAATGCCTGAGGACCCCATCCTTCTTGTGCACCATGTGGGTGCACCATCACCAGGTGTGATATCTCATCGCCAGAGGTCAGTGGCACCAGGGAAGGCTGGACACCGGGGCGGCTCTTGCAGGACCTGGGGTGAGCGCAGGGGAGAACCCACCCAGCACACAGCCTGTGCGCCCTCCTCCAGCGGCACAAGCAACCAGCACGGGGACAAGGAGCCCTTTTTGGTGCCGTACCCTGTGAAATACTGCGGTGGCGGGGGGTGCGGGTGGCTCCACCCCAGCCCTGGTCTTTCCTTCACCTCTGGAGGCTGCATACATGTCCCAGCAGGTCGATGTTTTTAACTCTTGGGGAAACACTGGGAACAGGTGATGAAAGCTCTTCCTGCGAGGCGGAGCTGTGACCCAAGGACGACGCACGATTCCCGCTCCTGGTGTGGAAGTGAATGGCCGCCAAGGAGAGCGTGTCCTTCCTTCTCTGCTTGCCCGGGCTTTCCTCCTGCCTGGCCTCAGCATGCCCTCGTCAGGCTCAGGATACCACCTCATCCCGGGCATTTCCTTGCTGCAGTCCAGCATTTCACCATGGCTCGTGCAAGCACAGGATGCTGGTAGTTACTGCACTGCTTGCTCCACGGCTCCAGCAGCAGCAGGACTAGCGTTTCATAGTGCTTTACACCAGTAAAAATACAAGACACAAAACCAGGGCATACAAAGTGGTAAAGTCAGTGACAGAGACCTTGTTATATCTATATCGGATGTGCTCCTGCAATTGTACATCACGGACACAGGGAATCAGTGTGGATACAGCAAACCTAAGGGAGAGTCTGACACAAAAGGATGAGCACCCCAAATCAGCCTGCATCCCGCTGGGAGACCGCACCAAGGAACCATCTAAAGCGCTGGTGCGGCACTTTGAGCATCGCACACCCCCTCCTTTCCCCATGAACCTTCCCAGCATCCACATTAGGTTTTGTGACACAATTTAGCGTCCACATGCCAGACACCAACTTTGTAGGGAGGGCGCATACCCACGGCCCAGCACCAAGAGCCGGTTCTCACAGAGCATTTCACCCTCTCCTGGGACATTGAAAGCAGCAGAAACCCTCTCTCTTGTTGCCTTTGTTCTGGTGTTTTCTCACACCTTAGCTTTGCAAGCCCTGGGAGAGCAAGAGGGGAGTCCTGGGACAGAGGTGACGGATGCACAAGGTGCCCAGACAGATGGACTCTGCGAGGAGGAGCCCAAGGGGACACTGTGCAAGTGCTGCATCTCACCCTACCTGGTCCCCACCATTTTGGAATAGATGATCCCGTTTGCCTGATAGCTGTTAATCTGCAAGATGCGCCGTTGCATTCATCCATTCCCAATCCTCTGCACTGCACCAAGCTGCTGTCATGCATCTACGGAGTGACACCTATATTTGGCATTTTTCTTAAATCCTCAGCTGCTGGAGACACATGGAGAGGCAAGCAGCTCAACCTTCCTTTCTCCAAAGTCCTACCCAAGCCAGCTGCAGAAAAAGCTACCCTAATTCTAAGCTGAAGGCTCAGGAATGAAAAGACAAGTTATAAACACCTTCCTCCCACTACTGGAGGAGGAGCTCAGGACCTTTGAGCCAAATTCACAATTTTCTGAGGCCTCATTCAAATGTTTTTATTATTTCCGAGTTGGCAATAATTTTAATGGTCTATTTGAATAGACAGAGAGGGTGATTCATTACAGTCTTACACATGGTGGATACCTGCATCCTCAAAAAGCCACTCGATTTATCCTAGTGCACAACTAGTTAGCACTACACCAAAATAACATCAAACCAGTTCAGTGGGTGACTCAGGGGTTGTTTCCATTAAACAGATCATATCTCCCTGTGAGTAGATTTGTAGCAGAATTGTACACCTGCTTTTCAGAAATGCTAGTAACTCCAGAGTTACTCTGGAGAGTTATCTAGCAGAGATACTGGGTATCACTGGAGTAGAAGAGGATTTTTAAAAAAAAAAAATTATGGGAATTCACTGAAAGCAAACTGTTCTCCTGAATCATAGCATATTGGTCAAAATATCTGTCAGAAAGGCTGTGTAGGTCCAAGGTGGAAGCCGGTCCCCAGTCGGAGCCATTCCCAGTCCAGGCAGGGACATGTCTCTGCCCAACCGCATACAAAGACGAAAGGAAATACAGAAAGATTAACTGAAACACTAATTCCATTTTAATTAAATGTTTTATATCAACATCTGTTTCACTTACAACAGGTAATTTCCTATTTTCAGGTACGTTTTAAGGCTCACTTAAGCTTCATTTGTGAGGTGTTTTTATTGATGTACTTAATAGTGGATTTACTTTGCTTTTTGTTCCATTGTAATCCCAAGTCCAGATTGAAGAGATACTCTTATGTGGATGCATACGTTTGCATAGAGCAGCAGCGAAATCAATGAAGCTGTGCTTGCGCCTAACCCAAGTGCTGGTACAGGAAAGGTTTTAGTCTCTCTTCTGAATTTCTCCTTTGCCTGAATTAATGGTGAAATTGTGAATTTGGGGTCACGCTAAGGCTTGCTGTGAGAAAGCCGGTGTCACTCAGTGTCACCGGGATCACAGAGAACAGCTCACAATAACGCTAGCACAAAGTCAAGGGGGAAAAAAAAACCTAAAAATGGAAGGGGATGGTGCTCAGCAGCGACCCTTGAACTCTCTGTTTACGGGAGGTCTCAGAACACCCTTTACCTTCTGCCTACCTGGCAAAACCTCCTGCTGCCTGCTCATACCGTCCCAGAATGGATTGATAGAAATTCTGCTGCTAGGCAAAGGAGAAGAGAGTTGGAAAGTCACTCCCGTTTATCTTAAATGTTTGAACCAGGTGCACCTACAAAAAAAAGCCCAAAAGGTTGCTATTCATTACCGTATTACTGCAATTGTTTGTTCTGTAATTAGTGATGATAGGTAAGCAAGCTGGAAGTAAAGCAAATAAGAAGTTAGTAAATGGAGCAGCATTCCAAGTGGGTAGAAAAGCAACAAAATGAGACCTGAAAATGACACTGCAAGGGTACGCTAATCTCTGTTCAGTTATTCTTTCATTAGCACCTGACTTTCAGATAGAGGGCTTTCTGCCTGAACGTAGCGAGGGGACGGAGCTCCAAAATCAGCTCCGGGCTCAGGTGGGCAGCAAACGGTGCCAGGGCAGTTGCAGGGCATCAGTCAGCAGGTTCTCAGTTGATGGATTAAAACAACAGAGACGTCTTACCCCAAGTCACATGGCCAACGGAAAGCAGAGCGGTTTCCACTGACTGTCATGCCCAGAGATAGTGCTGGCACTGCTGAAGCTCTTGAAACAGATTTGCTGTTTAAAGAGGGGGAAGGGTTTCCCGGGGGCAGTTTTCGCTGAGAGACTGAAGGTTTTTCAAGCAAACAGATCAGTTCAAAAGCCGGTTTCCATCACAGATTGCATAATGTTGGAAAGCGTAAAACTTCAGATATGCAGAGAGCTCTCTGACATTTTATGGGGCAAAAGACTAACAAAAGGGGAAAATACAGCTTGGCTGCATTTAGGAAAATATTATCTAGCAGGGGGAACAATGGTTGAACCTCCTGCCTCCACCTGGTTGAACCTCAGGCTCCTTCTGGTCTTACCTGAGGTTGAAAGCTAACCATCC
Source organism: Aptenodytes forsteri (assembly GCF_000699145.1). NCBI lineage: Eukaryota > Metazoa > Chordata > Aves > Sphenisciformes > Spheniscidae > Aptenodytes > Aptenodytes forsteri. The sequence continues at coordinate 16,080,858 of NW_008796044.1, forward strand.
CCACCTCTCACCCTGCTCATGGCAGTCCAGCTCTCACCTCCCCAGCAGACCAGCAGCCGTGAATGGACCAGCAGCTAGAATGGAAACGAGGGTTGGAAGAACATTCTTCCTTAAAAAAAACAAACCAAAACACACTTTGGGGTTTTGAAAGCACCGTGTTGCGCATGCTGACATGCCACTGTGTAATCATACCGGCACACCACACCAATGCCTTCCTTTGAGTTATTGCACTCACATTTCATGTCGTTCTCAATCATATTGCGCATTCTTTGGGGAGGAGATGCAGGTCAGTTGTCAAAATTATTTTGGCACTGAAAAATGCAGAGATGCGCTTGGATGATTTGAAGACAGTCTAGAGGAGGGACTTTTACAAACACTGGTTTCCTATCAATTTTAGCTCCATCATAAGCTTACATATCCCATTACCTAGAATGCACTTCCACAGATGGCAGGTTTCTAACAGAGTTTTTTAAAATCTCCCTATCTTATCTTCATCTTGAAGTACTTAAACAACTTCACACCTAGTCAACTCAGGCCCTGAGGCTTCTCAAGGGCGAGGGCTGCACCCTGATACTTCATCACCGCTCAGAGCTGAACAATGGAGAGGTTCAACCCATGGAGAAACCTGTGTTGGGCAACTGTCCCACCCCACGGAGGTCACGGCAGCCACATGCCTCCACCGCCCGCGGATGTCAGAAGAAGGCACAGTGCTCTGATCAGCACCGGGCACAGGAAAACTCACTGGGAATGGGAGTTTTCACAGGATTTGGCTTTCTTTCTCCTTCATTCTTGCCCCCAGCAGGGTGCGGTCCCCAATGGGCTCCAGCACCCAGCTTGACGGTGACAGCTATTCTGGGGTTCAACCATTCGCTTTGTTAGGGCTTGAAGAGGAGTTTCTCCTCGGTAATTACTCATAGCAAAAACAATCTCTGCAGAGTCAGCTTTGTCAGTGACAGTCCTGAAGGGTTGTCAGCCCCTCCTAGGTCACCTGGTGCACAAAGCATCATAACACATGATATAATATGCCATTAAAAAAAAATCATCCAAGGCCCTGGCTCTATTGTGGGGACCTTGTAATTAAAGAACTTCAAATGAGCGGCCTAGGAATATCACACAAAGACCTGAAAAAAGCCCAACAAAGTGATAAGATCACTTATTAGTGCCAAACTTTTGATTTAATTATATATTCCTGGAGCCCTGTTCTCAAGGGAACTGCTTATACAACCACATGGTGAAACAAAAGAAGGGATTAAAACCTGTGGGAGAAGCCAGAGAATTTGTTCCCGATTCACAAAGAAAAGTCTCTGCACATCTGACTGAGGAGGACTCTGAGATTAAAGAACTGAGGAGGCTAAAAGAAAAGGATTTTCTTCTTTTTTTAATGGTAGGGAGGTAATAAAATACTCATTATCGACCTGAAATGGAGAGTCTGACACAGCGTCTCTCTCATTAAGAGAGTTAACACTCACACCAGGGACAAGGTGCGTCTGAAGGGCAGTGTCCCCTTGAATCACCATCTCTCAACTATGCTTTTATTTTTAGGTGAGGCCCTTCAGAGTTCCTCTATCTCCACGCTTTGCTTTATCCCAAATGCCAGGTTCAAGCTGGCTGGACATGGAAGGCTGGGCTAGAACCAGCTCAGCTCATAGGAGGGTGATGCGAGGGAGAAAAATTCTTTACTCTGTAATTTGGGACCAGACCTTTGGGCTGTTGGCAGTGTCCAAGGAGAGGAGTCCCCACCTCGGCTGTCACCTCTGCGGAGCCACCTCGCTCCATCTGCCCGTGACAAAGCCTGTAATTGAGCAGTTAACTGTGATTAACATCTTACTCTTGCCCACACACTGAGGCTGTTTCAAAACCTTTTTGTTTTGTCCTTATGACATTTCTCCAATTCTTTCCTTTCCTCCCTCTGTTAGCATAGACCTAAGTCCTGTTCAGGCCATGTCTTTTGCCATCTCCCTTATCATAAACCCAGGTTATTTGGCTTTTCTCATACCCACTTCTTCCTGACTGATCTGCTTAACAAGTGCCGGCTCCCGCTGACAGCATTACCATTGCCCCTACAGTAGTGCCTTCTTGGGTGAATGCTGGTTTCTCACCCTGGTCTTCACAGGACTTGTTCCCCAGGAACCCCACAGAGAAGCCTTAAAATGGACCCTTAAAAAGCACCATCTCCAAATTCATATATCTACAGAGATTCAGCAAAACCTTGCGTGCCCTCTTCCATCAAGGTGCACCAGGCTCCCACCCTGTCGTGTTGCTGCAACCTGCGGCCAAAGTGGAGACAGGCCCAGAAAGGTCCTTCTCTTCCTTTTCCCTCTGCTTTGCCCAGTTCCAGCGTGACAGCAGCCCAAAATGCGGTCCCCTCGTTGACCAACTACCTTGTAAAAACTGCCAGCTCTAAGCACTTCAGGAAAACCGTGGAAGCACTCTGTAGGGGTGCCAGCCGCAAGCTGAGATACCTCCAGGAAGTTGGCCAGCCTTCACATAGGGCGTATGACACAAGTGCCCCAAGTGCTCAGCAGGTCGTCCCTGGCACCACCAGAAGTGGATGAACAGTGGCAGGGATGCAACAGCCAGCCTGGCAACAGCGAGGAGCTTGGCAGAGTTATGTTTGTGGGAGCCCATCTGGTTTTGCCTTTCCTTAGCAGCCTGCAACACTGAAGCTCCCAATTTGCAGAGGGGTTTGCCCAGTGTCTGCTGCCCTCAGGAGCTGGTCCACGACATGACTGCAGGTACCCTGCAGTTCTCCATGCCCGCAGCAGCCAAATGGGAGCCAGCAGGCAGGTTTCAGACCAGTGAAGCTGCAATCCTGTGATACAGTAAAATGTTGTGCACTTAAAAGCTGACTTATTTACCTCCAGGCTCCTGAGTCACCAAGCAGCAAGACACACAACAGGTTTTCTCCTAAGCTTTGGTAGGTCCTAAAGGTAAAGAGGCTCATTACAAGGACGTTTAGCCAGTAATCAATCATTCTTAAGGACCAAGGACTTAATAGCTCTTAAAGATCAGATCACAGCTCCAGAGCCTGAATACGCTGTCTGGAGGAGACACTTGCCGGCAAGGCACCGAGCATCTTGCAGCACGGTCTGGTCGCCCCCCCTCCCAGGGCGAAGGCGGCCCCAGCACTGCGGAGATGATTCTCTGCCTGTCCAAGATAATCCTATTCAAAGCAATCATCTGTTAAACAACTGGAGAGAGGCCAGCCCACACACTGCAGATCCGAACCTGAATGTTCCCACAACCTGAGGAAGAAGCTCGGGATCAGGAAATGTTTTGAAAAAAGAAATATCACATGGGAAGTGAGAAAAATGCTGAACTGCTCTCCAAAGGCAGTCGCCAAGCTACTGTTTATTCAAGAGATGCATCAACGCTTTACAAAAATGCCATTTGCATGCAGAACAAACCCTCCTCCTCGGAAAGCAGCCAAGCATGGTCCATAGAGCCGAGCATGATGTGGTACATGGGCACTGTGCTCCCATCCCTCCTCTGCCAGGGTGGAGGCAACGTGTGCCAGCCCAGCTGGGTACCACGAAGCTGGGGAAAGCTGCCGTGCCCCATCGCCAGCCCCAGAGGGAGCTCAGCACAGCCTTGTACCCCACCCTGAGCCCTCCACCCATCTGTGCTCGCGACAGTCGGGATTTGGGCCAAAGGCTCCCAGCAAGGACCTCAGTGCAGACTGACTCTGGAAATATCCCCCCAACACACCCATCTACAAGTAACCTTTTGGGCTGTTGTTTGGATATTTAAAGGAAAAATTCTGTGTTATGACAAAAAGACAGTTTTCCCCATTTATTAAATGCTCATAATTTGTTTTAATGGTTTCTCTAAACAAGTAGACTTTTTTCTCAGCTCTTTGAGCTTTTAAATGACACAACTGTTATGTTAAAAGGGAAAAGGGTGATGATTTACATTTGGAGCGGGGCGGGGGCGGCCAGCAGGCAGAGGGACAGCTGCAACCCATCGGACGTGGCTCTCCGCACAGCTATTTTGTTTGCGCCGTTTTGGCGGCTCGGGTCTGTCGGTGCCCTCAACACTGGCTGCAGGCTCGGCCGCCGGGACACCGGTGGGGGGGGCCCCCCTCGGGCC
>NW_008796044.1:16085003-16088278 GCF_000699145.1 Aptenodytes forsteri
GCCCGCCCGCCGGTACACAGGTGGTGGGTCCTCCTCTGTGCCCAGCGAGGTGGGCTGAGATGGATCCTAGCCTCCACGGTGCTGCAGCCAGGCCGAGTTGTGCTCCCCTCTGCATGAAACCTGTGGAGGATGGAAAGCGTCCCCTAAAACCTGAGTGAGCTTCTGCGGACCATAACCAAGCCAGCATCCTTGGCTAATGCCAACATCTACTTGCAGCTGGGGTGATTCAGTGTGAAAATCAGACACTCTCTATTTTTTTTGACTTAGTTAATATCAAAAAGTAGTTGGCACGCTTGACTCCCTGCATAGGTACCATGGCCAATGGAGATCTTATGGAAATCAATGAATTGTACAAAATAGCATTATCTGTACTTATGAGGGATGTTGCAGATACTGCTAGATCAGCCACAAGTGGCAAACCAGATGAACAAGCTCCTCTTGCTTTTCCTTTATGTATAAAATTCATCTGTTCACAAGAGGACTCCCAGCCATTGGTGCCAGCTGGAGAACGCTTTTCACTCACTTATCTCCCTCCTCTTAACCTCTTCTCCTTGCGTCTCTGGAGGTTGTTCGTCTCTCTGTGGTAAAAGCCACAAGAGAAGATGAAACAACTTTGGGTGTGTAAACCCCAGAATTTTTTTTTTTTTAAGGAAACATCTTTGGATAACAAACACCTGACTCAGGATTTTCGAAAGCCGTAGAGTGGGTTGTGTTATCTGATCACCCACAGGTATTTCAGTGGCATCTGCTGTGATTATTTTCTTCATATGTACATAATCTGCAGGAAGCATGGAGCTATGTAGCCAGGGGATGGATTCCAAAGAATACACGTGAAAGAAACATGTCATGTTCATTTACAGAGCAGCAAATAGGAGCTTCTGCATCTCCCAAGGGTTATAAAAATCGATGCTAGCTTGAAGCTCCACATGATAAAGCAAAGGCTGCACAGACCCACTTGAGAGCTGATTGCCCTGCTCCTAGTTTTTCGTTTTCTCCTTCTGCCTCTGGTTGTTGTTTCTCAAAACTTTAAAATGTTTGTACAAACTTCCATCTTGGAAGTCCGGCAGAATAAACAAGAATATACATGAGCCGCAAGAAAAGCCAGCAGACGGGAAAGAGGTTTCTTTTTTTTTCAGCTTATGGGCGTAACCATTGTGGCTATTGAAAATATGCACAAAAATAGCTATAAACCACACACAGCAGTCATTAAAAATTTCCCCCTATCCATACCAGCAACTCAGGTACCCATTCAACATAATCATAGAATCCCAAGAAAAGGTAACACTGAATCCTTATAAAATACTCAGGAAGCCAATAAGCCTGGATTCAGAGGGGTGAGCATTTTTCACAGCCAAAGGCAATCCTCAAAATCTATCAAGGATTGGAACAAATTGGTGAGTTATGCCAAAAATCCCATCTGAACTCGTCATCTGCCTTGGAGTACAACAGACAAGGTGTTCGCTCAGAGAGGAGCACCCAGATCCTAAAAGGTAGATCCTGTATGAAAATGAAGACCTGGGGCTGACTGGGGGTTGCCGTAGTCTCGAGAGAGTGAAGACTGGCCGAACAACAAGAATTCAGTTTGGGGGGGTGGGGTGGAATCTCAAGCTTCAGTAGTGGGTCCTGTTCCAAATCGAGGCAAAACTAACATCTTTCCCTGAACAACTGTGAGGAAAGAATGATGTGCTGCGGGAAACACTGCCTCATCCAGAGTACCTCCAGTCCAAAGCTATGATACCAGGCGATACTTGTGTTTCCTACTTAGGCCACACAAAGCAAGTCCATGAACCAGGAGGTTTGGCAGAGAAGTGCCAGCCCTGTCAGGCTGTTTATCTTTCTGGGCTTTGTATGCTTTGGAAGAGATGTTACTCTGGTCCTAAGAGATCTTTCCCAGTGCAAGCTGCACAAAAAATGATACATTTCTTCAAAAACAAAAACCCAAACAAACAAAAACTTCCTGGTTCAACTCATTGCTGTGTTCCAAATTTTAAAACATCCTCATAAAAACCCATTCCCAACCAGCTGTAGAGGTTTTACAGACCATATACGGAAATGCAACCTCTGCAAGCTGCTTCCAGAGATGGACCTCCAGCCACACTGGGGATCTGCTGGGCCTCTGCAGTCCTCTTCTGCTCACCAACATACTTGAATGTATCTGCAGGAGCAGTTTCTCCTGCTTAGCTTGCCCTTGGTGGTCTTTGGGAGGAGCTGCACGGATGGCTGGATTGCAATTATATGCCCTGGAATAACCATAGGCAGGTACTACGGTGCCAAGATCTCCATGCTGAAGAACAGGTTGCAACCTCATTCTCTGGGCAGTGAACAGATCTTCCTCTGCAAAAGAAATAAGACATTTTCGCCAAGAGAGTTCCCAATCCACAACCCAAATAGGTCTTGTATCCACAGAAGCTAACAATGATAGAAGCATCCTGTTTGTAGATGTGGTGCTTAGGAACATGGTTTAGTGGTAGACTTGGCAGTGTTAGGTTAATGGTCGGATTCAATGACCTTAAAGGTCTTTTCCAACCTAAATGATTCTATGATTCTGTGATTTCCAGCATATAATTCAGGAGTACTAACTGTGCAGAAGACTATATGCCTATGAATTCTACCTACTTTTGACACAGGAGAACACCACCAGACCTCTGCTCTCACACCTTCCTTAGCCTTCCTACCAACACGACACAGAGAGCGCACTCACGTGACTGAGAGACACAACCAAAACCAATAATTACCTCCCTTGCCAGCATCTATTTGGACAATGCAAACACCATTACCCCAATCTGAAATATCGTGTGTAATCTTGGCCCTACTGATCAGTGGAAATGTTACCCTTGGTTTCAACAGGGACAGGTTTTTACCTATCTTACACAATCCAGTTGCTTCCTACTGTCCTGGTTTTGGCTGGGATAGAGTTAATTTTCTTCCTAGTAGCTGGTACAGTGCTGTGTTTTGGATTTAGGATGAGAATAATGTTGATAACACAGCGATGTTTTAGTTGTTGCTGAGCAGTGCTTATACTAAATCAAGGACTTTTCAGCTTCTCATACTGCCCTGCCAGTGAGGAGGCTGGAGGTGCACAAGAAGCTGGGAGGGGGCACAGCCAGGACAGCTGACCCAAACTGGCCACAGGGATATTCCATACCATGGGACGTCATACTGAACAAAAACCTGGGGGGGAGTTGGCCAGGGGGGTGCGGCCGCTGCTCGGGAACTTGCTGGGCATCAGTCAGCGGGTGGTGAGCAATTGCATTGTGCATCAATTATTTTGTATA
>NW_008796044.1:16088421-16123463 GCF_000699145.1 Aptenodytes forsteri
TGGGGGGGGATGAGTGAATGGCTGTGTGGTGTTTAGCTGCCTGCTAGGTTAAACCACGACACATACCCAATCTTCCACCCACTCGCAGAATCCAGATGGTCCTGAATGTCACTGCTAAAGAAAATTCACCTCTTGCCCTAGCAGACAGCATATTTACAGCAGGCAGCCTGCGATACACGCAGAGTGAGAAATCGAGTCATTGCTGCTCTGAGTGCACCATTCTTCAGCTAGATTAAACCCAGTTTATAGTAGTCCTTTTTGGAGAAAATCTATGTTAGACCAACTTTCAGTAGCTTATAAACAAACCAGAGCAAAGATGCTCAGTGCTCCTCAGAAGAGAAAGAGTCCTTTATAATACTACAGGCGCCTATCAGTAGTTAAACTGGAATCAAAGCTAATCCCTGGATTTCAAGCCTCACATGGCTATTAGGGTAGACATTAAAGTTTAATAGAGCAGGCTGTATGTGTTACAGCTGGAGTGACAGGCCAAGGATTAGCATTTCAAATTATGAGTTGTGATTGCATCCAGTTTTGAATTTCCTGTAAATTATGAGATAGCAAGAGATAACAGCATTGCAATGGGAAAGCCAAAATCAGTGTGCGGACAAGAAAATGGTATTTTAGCCAGCAGCCAAAGTAGGGACATGTAGATTACCAGTGTCTTGGAAGTTAAATCAAGTGTACTTTGCAGTAGAATAGTTTGTAGAGGCATATTCACAGAATATCCATTTTTGCAGAAACAAGAGATACTATTTCAAGAGAACCAGCTTGGGATATGGGATACTATCAGTCCTAGCTCTGCTGCTGTCTCACACGGGCTTAGGGGCATGTCATTTTAGGATGCAGGTTCCCAAGGGGCTGCCAGGAATTCTGTGTCCTGGTCACACGGACTTTCATGGACCGTGAGTATAACTCCCCAAGATTGCCTGAAAACCTGAAACTTCAATGAGGCGCCTATGAAAACAAGAAAAATATTTCCATGTTGCCTATATGCAACGTACGGCTTATGATACAACTGATACCTGGACTCATTATTTCTGAATTGAGGACATTTCCCTTCTGAAGCAAATAACAATGTTTAATAATAAACTAGTAATTGCACAAACAAATAAAGATTAATCAATATTGCAAACCTTCAAGTGAAGGATTGTTCCTTCCTCTGTGTTTGGACAATGCCTGGCACAATGGGATTCCAGACCTAATTGCGGCCTTGGGGCGCAATAGCAAGTGCAGTAAAACCAGCCATGTTTTCTTGCAGCGATCATCCCATTCTGAGCCTCACATTTCCTTCCAACATTTTAGAAAGAAAAAAAAAAAAATGCAAGGATCTAAATTTATTTCCTGCTAAGAAAATGTTGCATGACTTTTGGCTGGCTCATGCCTCCCCTTTGAGTAGCCTCACAGAGAAACTCTCTATTCTGGTCACAGACATACACAAAAAATCCAGCAGTGGAAGATTCAGGTCGAAAGCCCAAATTAATCTGCAGTGCAATTGCACCGTCTTCCTGAGCTTTCAGCTCGTACCTGCTAGATGGGATGCAAATGGTTCTGTCTTTCTGCCTGGCTTCACTCAGTTCTTGAACTGGATTTCAAAAACGGCATTGGGCTGGTTGTGCCATTAATGGTCTTTGTGACGATGGCACCTCTCTGGTGCTTGTTAGCCAACGCTCTCCTAATCCTGGCAACAGGTCGGCTCAGTAAGCAGGCAGGGAAAAAGGCAGAGGCGGTTTCTAGCAGAAACCAGTTTCAGCCCCATTCCCTCTCCCCAAGCATAGGCTTAGCTTTTCGAAGTGCTAAAAATTGGGACTAAAACCTTGCACGAGCAAAAGTTGTTCATGCAAAGTTATGAAGGCAGCTTTTAGAGTCAGCCTGAAAAAAATATTCACAGCATTTACAGATGCCAGAGCCTAAAAACCAGGAATCATAAATTTACTTTCAAGCAAGTGGAGGTCCACTGGCTGCTGCAAGTAACACCTCCAGCTTCTTTTAGGTCAAGCACATCTACATTCATTCCACACTCTTGAAAACCACTCCGTTTGCAAAGCTGGCTCAGTATTTATTAGGATAACCTGGGTGAGACAGCCAAATTTAGCATTTTTGGACCAATTTGTCTGCTCCATGTTCAAAGACGTTTAGATGTCATTATGACTTTGGAACATTATTATCTTTGGGATAAGAAGATAAATGCCGCAGATGCCAAGTTGCTGGATGATTTAATGGTTAAATTCAATTTTTTTTGTCTCCACCCATTCCGCAAGATTTTTGGATTACCTCCAAGCTGAGTTCATTCCAAAGTGTTTCCTCGTTTTAGTTCTGTCCTTCTGCAGAGGACTGCACATCCCAAAACCATAACAGAGGATTTGGCAAATATCATTCTCCTTGTTTAACATACTTCCAGAAACTATAGGCTAGCTCTGACTACACACAGTGTGTTTATGCAAACATATTTTATAGAGGAACTTGAAAACATTAATGTATTTTCCCTTTGTCAGTGCCATATTTTCCAGTGCCTTTCTGGATACATTTCCTGTTTTTTAAACCAGAAAAAAAAAATAAATAAAAATCTGGTTTTCTCTCTTTTCCCCAGGAAAAAAAAAAAAAAAAAGTTGTATTTGGCCTAATTTGCTCTCATCAAAGTCAGTGAGTGTGAGAGTTACCCATTACCTGACAAATTAGTTGGCTGGAAAGCAGTCCTGAGCCCCAGCCTGTCCCCTTACACTGCACCAGAATGGAGAGGCTTCTCTCATCCCATCAGCAATCAGCAGGTTCAAGATGATACCACACAGTATTTTGTAAAAGAAAAAAAAAAATCACACTATATAAAGTTATTTTTGCTTTGGAACTTTTATTGGCCTGTAAAATATTTTTACATTTATTACACTTTTAATGAGAACTCCTAGAATCAAGGCTGGTGTAAATAATGAAAACAACACTAGTAAATGTCCCCATAAACCTCGCACCAACCCTTTGATGCTAATTTGCAGGCCTGGCGTTCCTTCCCTCCTCCCCACCGCCTTCTGCAGCGGGGGCAATGGCCCAACTCAAAATCCAAGATATCTAACAGGAAACGCATCCCGCAGGTTTGCTGCTCCCTGCCCCGGTGCTGCCGTGGCTCTGGGAGAGAAGAACAGCCCAGGCTCAACGGGGACCAACGCTGCCATCTCAGCACCCCTCGGCCACGTCGGCCGCAGCATCGCTCCATCCCAGGTGGCTCCGGAGACACGGGCCGCTGGTCCCTGCGGTGGTGGACGCAGGGCTCTCGGCATTCTGGAAAGTTGCGTGTCACTTGCCGAGTCGTTTAATTAAGATCCTTAGACAAGTCAGAAAATCTTGGAAGCACCTTTACAATTCCCAGAGGCTTGGCAGCAGACGCTTGCCTTTACAAATCCCAGTATTTCTGGCTTAGGTGAACTTCACCCCACTGGGAGAAATCTCCCAGTGCCCAAGCACAGCACAGGTAGGGGATGCAGTGGGATTTGTCCCCCATTCTCACTCTCCCTCAGACACTCTAGTTTCTTTATGTAGGCAGGACCTGGAAACAGCACCGTACACCAGTGCAAGGGTCCATTTTGGTAGCAAAATTCAAGCTCAGTTTTAGTGCGCATGCAAAATGCAAGAGATGATCATTCTGCACCACCTTCCATCTCAGACTGCAGGCATTCCTCCAAATACCTGTAAATCAGCTGAGCACCACCACGCTCCAAGCTCACAATGACACAGGACAGAACGAGAGCCCGGTCAGGTTATAAATTGAGCCCGAAAAAACACCCTGAATTACCCGGATACAGGACTGGACCCTGAACTGATTTCAAGTCCTGTGCTCAAACCCCCAGACCATACTACCTCCTTTATTCTCTCTGGGAAGCCTGACCATAACATTGCTGTATTTTGGTTTAATTCCAATAGCAAAAAGTGCAAGAAGCGTCTCAAACACTGCTGACAAAACACAGATCAGCATTGCATGGCAGCACATGATACACAGCGTGTTGCTGCACTCGGGGCAGGAGCGTGGGCTGCATCGCGGCAGAGAGCTTTTTATGATTTGTTTCCCGTCTTCTGCATTTTCCGGCTGGGACCGCTGCGCTGTTCCTGTGCTGCGGACCTTCCCTTCGGCACCTCCAACTCAGTACGCATGGATTAATTTTGCCACATGGACTAATTTTGCCACATGGACTAATGGCTTCAAAAAAACTCTGGGGGCTGTGTCACCTTTCCCACCATGGGCCATCCTTCCTGAAGCCGTGAAGAAATCCAGGGCTACCGCAGCTTATTTCTTCAGCCCTGACTCCCAGGCTGCCTCTGAGCACAGATGGTTGGAAATGGCTGGCTACAGGCAACTGTGACTCAAATTCCAGTTGCTACAAGAACTATCATTTCTGTGCGCTATCAGTTACGAATAGCACATTGGATTTTCCTTTGCTATTTAATCCTCTCAATTCCAGGGCCAGATCCCATAAAAATTCCTTCCAGTATCTACATCACAGAAACTCACCCAAACCTTAACAAATCACTTTTTGCAGGGCTTACCAGCCCTGCCTGCTGCGGAGGGCTGCACTCACTCCAGGTTGGGTCAGTATACTTTGCCTTCCCGACTTTCCTATGACATTTCAATTGAAGTTGTCTCTCCTCAATTCCTGCCCCGAAATACTGTGTGCCAGTACAATGCCCTTTTAATGAAAATCGACGTGTCTCACCCAGAGTCAGCTGGATTTCACTAGGAAGTGAAGATAAGGAGCTCTAGATCAGACTAACTTCATATTTCAGTTTTTCTTTGGAGAGCCTCCTAGGCAGGAACGATCTCTTCAACAGTCAGGTCTCTTAGCTGGTACTAATGACTATTCATTCATGAACTTCGCCAAATGTCATGTAATGAAGAGACTAGTGTAAAAAGCTATGATAATGCATCGTGATATGTCATATTACGTGATGTTAATGACATAGATCTGAAAAAAACCAAACACAAAGAGGAGTTTCAAGTATGCAACTGTTGAATATGGTATTTTACACCCTCAGTAAGGTGAAGGAAAAGGAGAAAGACCATCAGTGTCCATGAGGATGACCCAGGACATAAGATGAGCAATGTACGGCACTGTCATATTCCCTATATGCAAACTGACGATGCCAGGGTGCTCCCGGGAGCACTGCCCTCACAAAACATTTCATTGAGGCTCTTCATCATATAGACACCAAACCCGAAGCTGCCACCCTCACAACAGGGGAGAGAAACCTCCTTCTACCAAGTTAAAAATCCCTGCTTTGTATTTTTGTACTGCAAAAATACCGTTCAGTATCGTTTTCCCGAACCTTGATCATCAGGAAAGCGGCATTCCCGCAAACCAAGACATTAGGCATTGCAAAATGCAAACGGGTTTCACGTTGCCTGGCCCAAACCCAGCCAGAGCGGGCCAGCGGCAAGGAGAGAGCCTTTCCTCCACCAGATGTGTCCAATAAGGGGCAACGTAAAACTCAGCCTTGGTGGGATCCGGCTTTACCCTTAAGCAGTGGCAACATTAAGCATCGTGCTCGACTTCTACGATGGGAATGCCGCTGCTCTTGCCACATAAATCAAACCCGGCTGAGAGATCAAAAACTTCAGCAGAACCAGATGGCTGCATATGGGGCAGATAATGCAAGTATTAACTGTGCATGCAGTCCTTCTGCCTCTCTTCCAGGAGCGGAGACAGGGGAAAGACCATTTCTTCCTGCAGCCTCCCCCAACTTGTGCTGTCTGTAGCAACGGGACGGCTGCCACAGGGAAAAAATTGCACGCGGCAATTAACTAGGTAAGGACTTGCGGTGCGAGCATGGAGGGATGCACACTTCACACCCAGGACCTGTGAATACCTGCACAAACAGCCCAGAAATGTCCTTTCCTTGCATGTTTCCAACAGGAAAAACACTCAAGAAAAGCATTGGTACTGGATCCCGCAGCACCCCGCTTCCCACGGTGCTTTTAAGAAGTCTCTGGCTAATCCTCCAAGTTATGTGAGACTGGGCAAAAGCTGCTATCTTCAAGGATGTTCAGATTCCTAATTCCCAGGGTTGGTGCCTATCTCCTAGAGTCTGGGCATCTGTCCTGCTCTAAGACAAGAGCTGTGATATTGTGGGATGTGGAAAACTAATTAATATAAAAGCAGTAAATAACAGCAAGAGACAGTCAGGTAACCTAAGCATGCAAACCAGCAGGTAACTCTTAGATGGCGGATTGATTGTATGATGTTTCCTCTACCTGGCAAGGGCCTTGGCATGCCAGTGTACCCAGTGGTACCAAGGAAGCTGTAATCAGCTCGAGAGACCTGTCTGTGCTCTGTGCCCAGCGTGCCTGGTGCTGTGCCACCCCTGTCCCCGCACAGCGTGGGTGGGGTGGGTGCTCACCGGGCGTCATGCACCCTGAAAAAACCACCTTTGAGAGTATGACACCAAGACACGTAGACCTGTTCCTCCCTTCCTCCCTTCCCTGGATGTGTCTTTCTTTTGCTTCTGATCCATAGAGAGGAACAAGTGAGGGCTTGCTGCTGACATGGTGATGGATCGCTTTGGGCAGAAGCTGCTGCGAGGGATGAGTGACAACCTCCCAGGACAGAGAGCTAATGGCAAACTGCCCAATTTGCCAAGCTCCACTGCTAAAGAGGTGGAGCCGCAGCGCGCAGCATGGACCACTTACAGGCAGTTTGATTTCAACGGTCTCAGGCCACAGGAAAAGTATTTTCTGGGAAATGCATGATCTAGGGAGAGCTTCTCCACCTACGCCTCTGCTCAGAGCAGCCATCAGCAGGGACACGAGTGCGTCGCACAGCGTGACCTTGTAAGAGGGAGGCAATGAGCGGGCTGCCATGAGCTGTGATTGTTCTCTCAAAGATGGGCTGCAGGAGCTCACGCTCCTTTGCGATTGCTTTAAAGCACTGCTGGTGTCCAATTCACTATGTACCAAACACTGTCCAGCCTTTCTTTTAAATAAATATGAGCATCATCTTTAAGGAACGGGCAAGTATTCACAGAGAGCATGGGGATGGCATTGATTTACTAACAGTTGAAATTCCAATTCAGATTGATTTCCATTAAACATGCCAAGGGGGTTTTTTTTTACTGTTTTTTTCCTGAAAAAAGATCTCCTCCATGCCATGCGAGCTCTAAGAAATTCACCACTGAAACCAAGAACAAAGAACAACTATGCTTCAAAGTTATTTACTTCACGTTTCATTGCAGAGCTATTTAACTTGTTATACACAGGAAATTGCTTCAAACGTTATTTCTTTTGTACCACTTTCTTCAGAAGACTGTTGAAGTCACATTAGCAAAGCAAAAAACACTTTCAGAATGAGGGATCTTCTCTAACCCTTAGGTGATACTAAAAGGAAAGCAGAATAAATTGACCCATATTCTTTCCCTCGACCCACGCGTGGGCAAAGAAGCCGTACGGGAGTCCCCGGCATCCACGCCGCCCAGCCTGCATGCCGCCCTTCCTGGAAGAGCATCTCACTTACTTGCCCCCCTTTCTATCCTCCAACCACAGCAAAACAAAACCAGGATTTCAACCCAAAGCACTCTGCGGTCCTGGAGAGCTGGTGCCTGCTCAGGAAAATAAATAAATAAATAAATAAATGAAAGAATTTTTTTAAACACAGCCTGAAACTGCCACTTCCAGATGTCTTTGGTCTTGGTGAGTCATTCCCACGTTTCAATGCCAAGTGTGACAAGCAGCAAAGTTCGGGACAGGGCCTGGGGAGGTGAAAACCAACAGCAGTTTCACCAAATGCAGTTGGGTACCAAGACCGAGGGATAAATTTTTGCCAGAGAAATGTCGCCTCACCTGCAAAATGTCATTCCTGTCCTCACCACTAACCCAGGAGACCCAGGGAATGGCACCTGCAGTGGGGCAGCACCACCACCCTCCCTCGCTTCCCAGCAGAGCTGCACAGGAGGGAGGCTGGTCCTTGGGGCCACCCCAGCCTGTTTCTGAGCGCTGATGGCTTTTTTCTGTCTGGGAAAGAACAGTTTTGTTCTTGTTCTTGATTTTGGAGCAAGGAGCATATGCAATTTCTCACCCACCACCAAAGGCAATCCTGGAACATGAAACAGCCATGGTTTAACAGCTCTGGAAAATGCTCATTTAGAGGGAGAAGAAGGTGGTTTCTGGCATGGAAATCCTTCCCTATTTCTTACTTCACTATTCAACAAAGATTTCTGATTCATGCTTAATTCAACTCTGCTGGCACTCCCCAAAGCCATATTATCTTCAGGTCACACTCCTTAGTGCACTGCTTGCAGTCTGAAAACCCAAAGCCCTGCCCCAGCAGCTTTTCTTCTCAGTTGCTTTGCAAACATTTCCCATATATCATTCATAATGCTTATAACAAACGTGTGTGCTCATTTCTCAAACTGCTGCCAAAGACATCTGCAGGGGAACTCCAGGCCGGCAGGTACGGGAGTACGTAGCTTCCTGCTTGCGTGGAGTTTTTTCAGTGACTTTTCTCTACGAAGGCTCATCCGTCGCATCTTGTCTTGAATTTTCAGGAACGCTTTTTGCTCTGAGTCACGTTGCATGTCCATATGGTACAAATATGCACAGTGGAAAACAATAACACTTCTTAATTACCATCGCCATCACTTCAGAAGAACACAGCCAACTTTATGGTAAGATCCCATTACAGCATTAAACACAGATAGCTCCTGTACAGCAGGAAAGGAAGAGAAAATGGGTAGAAACCAAGTCATTTAATTGAAAATGCATTATCTGATTGAAAAAATATGTTTCTGCAGCAGCTCTTTGCGCGCAGGTTAAGCTAATGAAAAGAAGGTTCCCAGCGTACATGTGTGACTCTTTAGGCGACAGTAATCAAGCCGGGGTGCATTTCCTGGGGATTGGGAGCCAGCTGAGAGGAGCTGACGTGCCTCGGGTCATTAAACGCAGCCAGCCAGTTATCGACTGCACCAGTGTCGTTACTGCTAATATCCCTGAGCAGAAAAAAGCCTTGTCAAGCTCAAAGGGGGAGAGTCCTGGGGATTTTGCCCCTTACGTACCATTTATGGAGCTCATGGGATGTCAGGAACCTGCATGCAAACCTGGGTGATAGAGTAAAACCATCTCAGCGATGCTGCGTGCATCGCGTGGCGACAACACAATTTGCAAAGCTGGGTTTTTCACCAAAATAAGCAGTTTGTCAAACTGAGGAATCCCTGGACATCATTTTCTTTCCCTGTGGCCGCTGGAAAAGGAAGTTTGCTTTCACTGTCCTACAGCCAGAATGACACGATTTGTTCATCCCCGAGTTTGTTCCCTTAAAGAAGTGCTGTAAGAGCCTTCAGAAATGGCTTAGGAGAGGCAACAACTGCTAATTTAACTATGCTTTTTTAGTAAATACCAGAGTAAATAGACATAAATATGCAGTGTTTAAATAGCAACAGCCCTAAGGCATAAGTAAATCATCTTTATCCTCTTTTAACTAAACGGTTTCTGAGGGGTAGGGAGGGTTTTGCACATAAATATGCATCTTAACAAATATTCAGCAGAACCCTTTGAATTTATGTCCTGAGTATGCAAAGAGAAAAAGGAGTCTTCCAATTACCAAGGCTTTCAGAGACGAGAGGAAGGACGAGCACAGTAGGAAAGCTGCACTTCACGCAGAAAATAAATGTGCTCGCTGGTCCCAGCATGGCTCCCACTGAGACCAGGGACCTGCCAGGGATGAACCGTAACAGGGTGCCTCCTCTGCAAGGTGTGCACCTCTGCCAGGCTGCCCCTGCATGTGAACTGTGCCCAACCTGCAGATGGTATCAGCACAGGTATTCCTCGTCTATCAGTGTGAAATCTAAGGTGTTTCACAGCCCAAACATCACTCCTCGGGCTATAATTAAGCAAAAGTCTTGTTGCTCATTTGCAATCTGATTTTACAAAGAGGAATTATGAGATTGGGGTTGGACTCTCGAAGTGGCTTTGATGGGAGCATATTTGCACCACGTAATCACATCCAAAAACTTCAGGAGCGGTTTCTTAAACATGCAAGGCCATTTACACCGAGCCTTATTCTTCTTTTACCATGTTTGTATTTATCTTTAACAAAGTAAAATGATGACCAACAAACAAAATTATAATAACTAGTACTTAAGCAACCCATCTGATCCTGCAATCTCCCCGAGCATTTTCCTCACTCCCACCACTCCCAGCCCAAACTCCCAATGCATGAAGAGGTGCAGGTACCTATTGCTGTGCAGAGGGGTGCTGGTGTCGCCCCGTGATTCAGCCCCAGTTTTGGGCATCTCTAATGGAAGGATCTCCACACATCTGCAGAAGGTTTTCACCAGCCCTTCAAAGTGGGTCTCTGTTGTTAGCCCCAGCACTTGCCTGGGGAAGCTCGTTGGGGAGATGGAGAGGTTTTGGAAGAAGTTGTTCCTGGGGATTTTAGGAAGAGGACCCAGGTCGTCTAACACCGAGCCTTATTTTTGTCCTTTGGAGAAGTATTTGCCACCGCTCTGTGGTTTCTGAGAAGGTGCACCATGGCTTATTCCAGCCAAAGGAAGGCCACTTCTTAAGGCTCTCTCTGCAGATGGTGGACAGAGACCTCTCCAGGGAGCCAACACACTGTTGCAGGATGCTCCGTCAGTCTGCAGCTGGAGGGGGACCCTCAGAGACTGAGGGTGATGAGCTGGAAGCTCACCCTTGCATGCCTCCTGAGTCTAAGGACACTGGTTTCTCTCTACTTAAATTAACAAGCAGCACTAATGGCTAGGGCTCAAGGCGGACGGCTGTTAAACAGATGCTGAGCCCCCAGTGAACTGTGGTGCAGTGTGAGGCCCTCAACTGCACGTGGTGCCAAGACTAAATGAATGAAGAGTACATCTCCACAGAAAGAGTGAAGCAATCTGAAGCCCCATCAAGTCTAAAACTCTTCACAAACGTGAAGGGCAGCCAGAGATTTAAAAATGTGGGTGCGAGCAAAAAGAGTGAGAGGTGGAAGGGAGCTTTGGCTGGGACAATCCCTGGCTCCGGAGCACAGGGCTGCTGGATGCAGTCTCCAGCTTTACACCTCAAAATCTGAATGCAGCCCGGTGGCCCCTCGAAACTCCTGGCGTGAATTATCTGTCCTACAGGATAGCCTGCTGATAAATCAGTCACTGAAACCCATTTTCTTTCTGGAGTTCAGTAATTGTTACAGTTTCTCACTGTGCCCATGAGGGCTGGGTTTCTCATTAGCATCTCGGTGAGCTGAAAGATGTGTAAACAGGTGTAGCTACAAAATTTCCTACTGGGTACACATCTGAGGAGGCTCCAAAGCATAAATTACTCTTTCCAAAGTCAGTTTTAAATCATGCTCACTAACAGCCATCTCCTGCCCTTGATCATTGCTCCTAGGATGGCAATAGGAGTTTCACATATGGTTTGAGTGAAGCGTGAGGCCTTCAATCGCTCCACATCCACCTGTTTCAGATTGTGTCATAGGTATGTGCTTAAGCATTTCATTAACATTTCCCTTTTTTAATGTTAACCCAAGCCACGCTAACTCTATGCATGCAGCTAGAAGTTTGCAGCAGAAATGCGACGTGCATCCAAACCTGCTGCGTTTTGGAGGCAGCAGGGTGTGAAGCCTGTGGGTGAGCAAGGCAGCTCCGAAATATTTCTGCTGAGAACTGGATGTTTTGTCCCATTCAAATGAACGAGGACGCGTGACCTGGGCAGCTTTGAAGATCCAGCCCTAAATGTACAGCTTTTGGGTATCATAGCATTCCCCCATGAAACACACACTCTGCTCGAGGATCTCGGCTGCATTCAATCTTAATTTCTCCAAGGGCATATCCGTGTTGCCGTTTCTTCCTCGTCAGAGCAGAGCTGCACCCCGTCTCCTTTATTTTGTGAGGTGGGAGGGTGCTTGTTATTTTGCAATTGCTTTAGGAAAACCAATACAGTATCTGCGACTGGAAGAGCCACCCATCGCTATGCCTTTGTTTTACAAGCAGCAGTGTTATCCAGCAGCACAGCTCCAAAGCCCGACTGGGAGCCGAACAGGTTTTAGCATGTTTTTTCATCTCATTCTTTCTGTCTCCTTTCAGTTGGAAGCTCAACTGTCAAGATTAAACCATCCACCTGTGTGGCATACTCCAGCGTGGCTGAACTTGATAGATCTGCACAGTTGGATTCTGCAGCAAAGATCATAGATCTAAGAGGTACACATTGAGAATAGTCTACTAATCTTTCCTCCCTCCACTCCCCCCCACCAAAAAAACCCGAACATGTGTTTTTCCTTACGGTGCTTTCTTTTTAAGGTATCTCCTGTCAACAATGTCATGATGGGAATTCTCAGTGGAAGTCTTTGCAAAACTATATTTCTGTCGTTACCTCGTGGCTTACGCACAGCGTATCACAGCAGTTGAGGACAGAAATGTGTAAAAAAATTATTTGCAAGGGAAAAAAAAAAAAAGAGAGAAGTCAGCTATGCAAGACACAGGGTGTTCCAGGCCTAAAACTTCAGACCATCTTGGAAAGAGTGAACTCCTGTGCAGAAAAAGGAAGGGAAACGTATGAATGGTGCAGGGTAAAGTGGGCACAAGCACCAGGTTGTTCTGCAGGGAAGCTTGGAGGTGAATGCAACTGCACAGAGGTTTTGGTGCTTACGTATTTTAGAGCAAGACAAACATCTGCACACCACTGCCCTCATTCCACAGGAAAACATGACAGAAATGACACAAACTACCCAAGGACCTTAAACCCTTCCTGAGAGAAGCCTTGACGTTCAGCCTTCTCGGGTCTGGGCTTGGAGTAAAGTGTATTTCTCAGCCATTTCCTACACGAGGTGGTTTTTTCCGTGCTGTTTTCCAGTGTTGCTACCATACCACCTGCTATTTTATTTTAGTTGCAAAATCTGGTGCATTCAAGTCCACCTTCAAACTTATGTTACAATGCTCCATGGCATCCAGTTATGTATCCGATCTTCTTTCCATTCCTCAAACCAGGCTGTTGCCCCTTTATCTTTTATTCTTACCTCATCTGTTGAACAAATGTCACAGCCACAGTTATTAGAAATATTTGAACCTGACAGCTGCAAATACTCAAAGGCAACTATACGTGCACAGAACTATAATTAGGTGGAGCATTTAATTTTGTTTTTAAATCACTGAGATCCAGTATTGGAATCTCTGCAGACACAGACAATCAATACAGACAGTGTGACTTAACAAGCTTTACGGTCATTTATTTTCCATGTATGTAAGGATAACTAATATGCCCTGCCTACAATGACATATATTGTGTTGCACGAGAAGGGATTTTGCCTCACTAAAGCTCAGACCATGATACATCCACTCATGCCAACTTTAGCAGTGATACCACACTGACTGCAGCAGTCAAAAACCACCCCTTAGTGAGCAGGGACTACAGGCGTGGGCTGAAAAAAAATGAGTGCATAAAAATTACTTAGTGATTGCTGCAGGGTGCATTAAAAACATCAGCTGGAATCTCTAATGTTGCTTGAAGTAGGTATCTCTCATCACTCCTATCTTATGGAGGGAGGGTCAAGACACAGAAGATACCCAATTTGCTCAAGGCCAGCATCAGAGATGAGGTTACAGTCTACAAGCCCCAGCATCTCATTATTCAAAGCAGTTAGGTTTTCCTTGGTATTTGCAGTAAATAAAAATTTCTAATTCGTTGTGCCTCCTGCAGTTTGATTTCTTTGATCAGATACAACCTTCTCCAGAGCTTCGGACCACCAACCCACCACCCTCTTCATACACAGTAAATCTGGGGAATATTTTATCTTCCCTTCTCCCACTCTGCTCGGAGCAGAACCTCTCCCAATAGCCCATCTTCAAACCATCCAGATCAACCATACCAGGACTCCCCCGTTTCCTCTCCCAATTCAGCAGGTTCTTCTTCTCTTTGCTGTTTTCCGAGGAATCCTTTTGGAGCTGGGACATCGTGAGTAAATGTGTGGTCATCTCTGCTTCTACATTCCTGACTGATGTAGCTGCACGCATTGCGTAATGTTACTTTGGGTTTCTAATTGTGAGATTAATTAGTTTATTTGAAGAGAATACATTTGGAATAATAAAAGAAAGAAGATGAAGAAGCAGCAGCCTATAAAATCATTATACCCTGGTAGTTTTATTGATATGGATTAGGAGAAATAGCTGGAAGACAGAGAAAGAATCATATTTAGCTCAGGTAATAAAATTATATGAGCTGCCATTTTCATAATGTTAAACAAGACCTGAGGGAAGCTTAACTTAAAAGATTACACAGGTGGATTCTTTTCCTTTGGAGAACATGAAAGATTATTGTAAACGTCTTTTTATGCAGCCTGCCTCTTCAAACACAGTCACAAGAAATTAGCCAAACACTGATTTTTCACAAAGTGGCCTGACTGACTCGCACAGGAGAGTGGGGAAGGAGCCCTTATAGCTGCCTCCGCTCGCAACAGGGCACGGGGGTGTTATTTTTGCTCATCATAAGTCTGAGTGTCGTTGTACCAGGTTCTTTCCGCGTGCTGCTGCCCTGCTTCCCGCAGCTCAGGCACCGCAGAGCCTGGCTTACCGGGCACCGCTGGCATTCCCAGCTGCGGGTATCGCATGCTGACGGACAGCATCAGGGGATAAATATGCAACATTTTATAGGGACATTAAGATATGTCATGTGCCTACTGCTCTGGGAACAGGCACCTGGGTTTTGCAAGCAGCCAGGTAATATCTGCAGGCAGGGGTCTTTCTTCTCCCAAGAACAGGAGCACCTACGAGCAAGGCATAAACAAGGAGATGGAGAAAGCAGTCCTCCGTGCCCTCCCAACACATGCTGCTGTTGCTGGCGACCAGTGGTTTTAATCCATTTAACAAGGCTGGGACAAAACCTTGGGTAAAATGCATCTAAGCTTGGTTGAAATTAGTGGTTTGCCCCCCAGAGACTTTGCTGCCGAGTAACCCACTTCTTTCGGGCCATATTCTGTTAAAACGCTCCAGTTAACCTCTTGGTTTAGGTATCCTAGTCCTTGATTTAACAGAAGTTCAACTGTATACCAAGCTTGGAAAGCTAGCAAGTCTCACCTCATCTGAGAGATGAAGCTTACAATTAAAAAAACAAGGTGGAGAAAACAGCAACTTTTCTGTTCCCCAAATAGTCAGTGCCCTGGGCTTGGGAATTTGTTTTGGTTTTTACCTTGATGTTCGCTAGCTGAAAGCACGAAGATCCCAAGCCTATGATGAGAGCAATAACCATTCCGAGACATTTATAAATGACCCTCTTAACTGTTTATGAGACATTATCTGAGGTAAAGCAGAGTAGGAGAAATAAACTTGAAGTAGGAAGAGCTGGCTCGCCTCCCAGATGGAGCATGATAAAGCACCAGTGTCAGTGTTTCTTCTCAGTTTTATGGCAGCCTTTAACTGCTTGTTGTTTAGGATTTTTTATCAGAAAACGGAAAGGAGAAGGAATGGATCCAAAGCAAAGAGGTTTTCACAAACAATATTCTCCAAATGACTTTATGTGAGCAGATACTGTGTTATCTGGTTATCAAGATAACACCATTTATTTTTTTACTTGCCACAACAGCCTGCTACTCAGATTCCCAGTCCTGGTATGTACGAGGAATTCCTGAGCACAGCAATAAATTTTCAAAGGGATCTGGGTGACCCCACTGCTTCTTTCCTATTAGAACATATCCTGAACAAAGTTAATCTCTGGTCAGATTTATCTCATTAAATAGATTTCTATTGTCTCTCTTAAATAGTGTGTCAGTTTTCGGTTCCCATATTGAGCAAAGATCTCTGAATTTTGTTCGTCTCCCACAAAACATTAATGAATGGCCCTTTGTGGAACCATGGGAATGGGATAAACTTGTTACACAGAAAGCTCTCCTGGAAGTTGAAATTACATAAAAACTACCTCGTTTCTTACTTTTCCTTAACTCAAAGCATCACAGTTTTTCACTGCCCCTTCAAATCATTTTCAACACCACTTTGAGAAAAAAGGATAAACCTCAGTTGTTCCAGTTCAAATTCTAAAATGCAAGATACAAATCAAAGAGTGCCCATGGTGGACATGGAGGAAAGGTAAACAGACATGGATGGCTCTCAACAGAGATTTCTGCTTTTAACCACCTGCTTTAGGCAGCTCCTCAACAAGGCTGTGCCTAAAATGCGCAACAAGGCTCCAAAAAAAAAGTGATATCAATGAACTGTAGGCATTCAGCTCTGAAAGCATGACCTAGTTTGATATTAAAACAGAAAAGAGTAAGCCATCACATTTATAAAGCTGGTGGTTGGACCTTGACTGGTTTCTATTGCTTGATGATTCTGGCTTACTCCTTGGTTATGAATTAGCAAAGCCACCAGATTTACCCAACACCATTCTCCACAGACGAGACAATCAGTCAGGTCTAGGAGAAAGAAAACAGAAGCGAATACTCCTTATTGAGCAATAGCTCTTCATCCAGAACAACCTATAAGGAAAATTTGCTCATTGTATTGGACATATTTATACTGGATGAAAAGCTTCACTTCTCTCTATGCCAGTTTTCAAAATATTATGAAATCTTTATTGAAATGGTTGTCAAATTCACAGAGTGAACAGAGTTTTGATAAACTAAAATCTCTAGATCCATTTAAATAACATTTCTCATGTTTTTCCAAGAACTTGGAAATGTGTCAAACAAAATTCATGAAAGAAATCTGGCAAACAGGAAAAACTGGGGTTTTTTTAAATACTTTGGAAATAGAAGATTTCAGATCGTCCTTGCACAAGCAGAGGTTTGACTTTTCCAGCCCACCAGCACTCACAGCACCTCCTCTGTCACATACCGTGAAATGCCAGCAGGACCAAGGGATGGGCGCCGGGAGGAGTGGAGCCGGGGGAGGCACTGGAAATCCTCCGTGTCTTCTCGGACTGAAGCTGAAATTGGTTCATGAGGACAGAGCCAAAGAGCCAAGGAAGCTCCATGTCTTGGCGCCCACGGAGCCAATTTTTGGTTGGATCCAGCGTCGCAGGCTTCTGCCAAGTCCAGTGTAAATTTAACACCGGTTCTCTTGAAACAGGTTTTCCTCTTATCCCTTATTGATTGATTCGGTTTAAGTCCCTCAGACCGAGCTACTGTCCACAGGCAAAAGGGGAAACCATTTCTCTTTGAGAATTTACCTTAGGATAAAGCACTTCATGGGCTGTTACAACAAATGATGAGTTACGAGAATAAAAGACCCGGCTGTTCCCATGTCGTTAACGCTCTCAGTCACCCTGCTGCATGAGGCAGTCCCATGGCTGATGCTCATCTTACTTTCCCACGGGCAAACTACGTTCCTCGGAGCAGCATTGCTCCTGATTTTCACCAGAACAGCTGAGCCCAAGCTGTGACCCAACAGCAACGTATTTCTGCCCGAAGTGAACTGTGTAGCACGTGCTCCCGGCAAGCATCGGGTCAACCGCACCGACCGCCATGGTGGCCGAGCGCACACAGCCTGTCCAGCGGTGCCGGAGGGACCGGGCTGCCCCAGGGCTGCACAGCCGCGCAGGAGCACCGGGAGTCCGCATCAGTGACGGACAGGCAGGGCTACTGCTCCAGCCAGGCACCAGATGCTGGAAATCCTGGATAAATATGTAAAATCCCCTAATTCCACTGGTATAAAATTTCCAGGCAGAAAAAGAGGACGTGTCCAGGGAAACCATGCAACAGCCTGAACTTCAAGCTTTCAGTTCCAGGGATTTCAGGAAGCCCTGAATCAAAATTTCCACTAACGCTGTTTAAAAATATACCCTCCCCAGCCAGCAGGAACCCAAATGGAGAGCTAAGCATTACTCGCGTCCACAGCAAACAAAAAAAGTCATAGCCAGGCCCTGAAGGACCAGAATGGGTTTGGGCATCAAGGAGAGGAAAGTGATCCCATCTCTGCAGCGGTGGGATTTCCCTGCAGAGCCGCAATCCTGTGGGACTTCACGTCTCTGGCCTCTCCGAGGACCTCGGGTCTCTCTCCCATGCACAACCTCGCCAGCACACCACACATTTTAACTCACTCCAATTTCTCTCACATTGAACCAGAGCTGCTCTTTGTCATATTACACACTACCCTGGTTTACACTTGCAGCATGTTTGTCCCCATTTTTCTTTTTTGTTTTCACCTTCTAGTTGGGTTTTTCTCCAGGTGAGAATAAGGTTCATGGAAATGTTTATGTACGCTACCTCTTCAAACAGAAATTACTAGAAATGTTCATTTCTATGACATTTTTTAGCTGCCTAAGCAAGAATATAAGTTGTTCTTCCAAGACCAGCCATCCAGTAAGAGGTTAAGAACCAAATTTCTCTAAGAATTTAAATTGCAATTCTGCTGCCCTCATTACTTACCGGTAGAATAAAACATAACATGCAAGTGCAAAGCGGGAAATAAATCCTTATACTTAGCACAATCCCCTGCCGAGTAAACCCCCAAGATCTACACCGCTTTTGAGTACAGCCCAATGGCTGCAAACGTTACTTTAAGCATCTTAGCACGTCTCCACTGAAAAATTAGGTACTTTGAGATCTGTGAGTTTGCTCCAAGCAAGCTGATGGGTCTATAAAATATGTCACACCACCCAAAGCCTGTCGCTCGGGTACCAAAAGCGCGATGTCCCTGTTAATGCAGCACCGAGCCCAGGATAACTCATGTGGAGCAACAACATATTGTCCATCTCTGCCGCCTTTGACTTGCTGTTCGCTTGCGTAGGTCTTGCTTCAGGATACCTGCACCACAACCCTTTGCACAGACTAGACATCTTTCCCAATACAGCAAAGTTAACCTCAGTAAAAAGGAAAAAGATTTGAAAATCTCTTTCGCAACATGGTTCAGCTGTACATTTTTTGGCCAAAGTCATCCAGCACAAGCACAGGCGAGGATTTTTGGACATGGAAGTGGTATTCCCCATTTGCCACTTAGAGCGAAACAAAAGGAGAGCCCCTGATGCAGTGTGCTGCTCACAGATTAATGTAGAGAGGAGTAACTTGTAAAATAAAAATGGGGACTTAAAAATAAAATAGCTTGACAAGAAAATACTTGAACTCTCTAAAATAGATTTATTTATACTTTTTGGCAAATATCACATTTTAATTGGGGTTATTATTCACATGAGCCTGGAACTATATAATATTATCCAAAAATACAGAGAATCTGACACCAAAACATGTCACAGCACACATTATATTTGCATTTGCCAGACATGGAATCCCATAAATTGTTGTCTGATAATGGTCTGCAGTTCAATGGACAAGACTTTAAACAATTTGCAGGGGATTATGGATTTCGACATACAACATCCAGTCACGGTTATTTGTAATCAGATGGTCTAGTGGGAAAGGGAATTAAGTCTCCAAAGCAGAGCCTGGCCCGAGGCTCTGTTGAACTTGAGAACAGCACCTTCAAAACCTGGACCGTCCTCCATAACGAGAGACTGACAGCCTCGGCTATTCAAACCTCCTGACAAAGATAGAGCTGATCTTGATGTCTAGGAAGAGAAGGCACAAATCATCTTACAGCTTCCAAGATGCAAAATCTAGGATGTGCAATTTGCTGCATACATGATGCTATTCAGGGACAAAGGAGATTGAGATTTCATGGCAGTTGCTCATGTTTCCTATAAAGTTCAAAGCTCATACAGGGAGACTCTCAGGAGGAAGCAAGGGGCAATTGCAACCTATTTCCTCAGGGAACAGGGACCTGAACTGGGAAAAGGTTTCAGCAGAGCCACTGCAGGACCAAAGAGCAGCAACAGCAACAGGGACGGAAATGCTCCTCGGGGCATGAGTCGAAATACCCAGAACTCCTGAAAGATTTAGTGAGCTCTGATACAATAGTCACCGTCACCGTGTTCCCTACCAGGACTGCAGTACATATGGGGCACACTGGAAAATTTTCTGGTTGGTAAAAAATGGGAGGGTTAAGTAATCCAGCACTGGCTTCTAACGCTGCAGGGTGGGAACTGGTCCCAGCCAACATGCCCTGGGCTCTGCCACATCCCTGCGAGAGGGATGCTCAACCTCCCTGGGGCGCCTTTTTTCCAGGTCACGTCCAAGACCCCTGGGGAAAAGTGTCAGGGAACTCCGCATTTTTTCTCATGCTTCTTTTGGTTTAACCCAGCCCGGGTCTTGTGAACCTGGTGGCTCAGCAGGGCACCAAGGGGGTGGTCACAGGGAAGTGGGGAGCAGCCTCACCTTGGAGAGGCACAGACCCGCTTCCTTGGCAGCCATGCCTACTTGAAGGAGTCATGAAATCATGGTTTCAGGCAGGAAGACCAGCTCTGGGGCTCAAGTTTTGAGTTCAGTTGTACTGAACCTCTGCTAACAATCATAATTAAGGATTGCAGGCCATTGCCAGGGACATGTGCAAAGAACCCAGTAAAATCCAAGTGTATCAAGGTTTGGAATCGTGCAGTCATGGAGCATTTCAGGAAAGAATGCCTCTAATGGAATGAAATGGTAGAAAAGGAGAAAAAGCAGGTGTTGCTTTTATGCAGATCTCTGCACACACTGAGAGCAATAAACAAAATACCGATGACAAGATGGGCCTGTATGTGGAGATGTACTTGGAAATGAGGATTTTAACTACTTTAGATTATCTTTGCCTTGGTCCATTGCCTTGGAGCAGCACAAAAGAGCAGCAAAGCACATAGCCTTGAAGATCTTGAATGTCAGCCTGGACACCAAGGTTATGCTCAGTTCTTTCCAAAATCTCTACAGGATCATTATCCTTTCCCCTTCTTTCTATGGAGAGTGCTGGAAACCACTTAAAAGAACGTGTGGTGAATGTGTGCGATCAGACCAAAGCTTTCCAAGTGAACTGAGCGCTGGCAACACAATCCAGGTTGAGAGCAATGGGAATTGCTCTGCTCCATTTAGCAAGAGTCGAAGAGCGCCACATCAGTAGTACAAACAGCCCTGCATCCCACTGCCAGGAATCTCTGCAGGCTAAGGAAGGAAAAGAAAGAGAGGCTCAAAAGAAGCCATGCACACGCTTGTGCCCCACGCTATGGCAATATCTGTTTCAAGCCATTTTAATCTGTCCTTCGTGAATTAGAAAGCATAGTACTTACGGGCTGATCTTCTTTCTCTCCTTGGGGACTCGTTCTTTCACTCTTTGTCTTGAAAGCAAAGGGACCTTTTGTCTTCAGAGGGCCCCCACGAGCTCCCGCACAGCACAGAACAGTGCAAGTATTTCCACAGAAGTCAGCAGGTAAAAAGCACCAAAAAGATTGCAAGTCGAGGGTGTCCAACCACACTCCGCACTTCCAAACACTCAACAAGTCATACTAGCCAAGCTTTATAATTTTCATAAATCTTTTGATTTAAGCAAAGGCAAAGTTTGGCTTTCTGTTCCTCAGAGCGGATCCAAAATACAGAGAGTTATGCTGAGTAGCTTCAAATTCATATGGAAGGGGAGCTCCTGGTTTTGCACTGCATGATGGCAAGAGCAAAGCAAGTGCTAAACAAAAGCCAGTGACCTGCTTTTTTCTAGCAATGGTAAAGTCATCTCGCTTACCTTCTGCTATTCAGATTGCACCGCACACGTATTTGAATCCTCTGATACTGTTCACTGGGACAGCACAGATTTGGGTCACGGTGGGGTTTTGAATAAAGCAATAAGAAATTAAAGTATATCCTGAGAAATAAAAAACTGTATACTTCTATCATCTGAAAATGAAATTAATCCAGTATGAGAGATGCCTGGGAATACTCTTGTAACACCAGCAACAGCTACCGCAGAGCATTTTGAAATGGGATACGGTGACATCCATTTTACTGATGGGCTCCTGAGGCAAAAAAGGTAAGAAGTGACAGTCCACACTCACCCTGGAGAGCAACGAAATCCGTGGGCTTTGCAGGTGTAAAACCACTGCAGAAGATTGACGCATCCTCCTCACCTTACCAGAGCTCCATGGAAGTTTTCTGGAGCAGAGCTGACACCTGTGTAATTTCTATCACATCAGTGATGGGAATGAGACTATGTCGGTATAAAATCAGTATTAGTGATATGAGATTAATATTAAGCCTTGTAGGTAAAGAACTTGAAATTCTTGTCTCTGTTCCATCTGCCGGCATGAAAAACAAAATGGTCAAAAAGTATGAAATTCAGCTTTTTAGCTACTTTTGGCTAAAAATGTGAATTTTGAATAAGTATACCTATGAAATGTTTAACGTAGGTCTTCCAAATAGTCATGGAGCTGGTGGCGCTTTGGGATTTTTTGAATACCGCTGGAGATTTTTCACTAGGATTTTAAATTTTCCTGGCAAATGACTTAAACATTCATGAAATACTTCCATGACACTGAAATGGCACTAAGGAGGAGGAGTGCACATTTCTCAGCCATCCACTCGCTTGGACGAGGTGCAGGGCTGGCCTCAGCCCTGCCTGGACCAGGGTCGGCCGCTGAGGGAGGGTGCCCGGGAGCTTTCGCATCCCTGATGCTTCCAGCCGTCACCCATGTCCTTACCTGACGTTCCCCATTTTGGGCATGCATTCAGCCTGGGACGCAGAGCTCGTTTCCAAATTGGCTCCAATTCCTTATTTCCTTATTGGTGCCATAACAGAGATGCATTCCTCACAGCGCGTTATTCTTCTTTTTGGTTTTTGTAACGTTATTAATTGTCCTCAGTGACAGTTCTAAAGGGTTGGTTGTTTTTTTCCCCTCTGATAAGACAAACACGGTTGAATCGAACAAGCCTTGACACATGCTGGATATATACACTGCACCGAAATAATGAGGGAGCTCTTTAATACAACACCACAATATGTATGGGCAAGTTGTTGCACTGGAGCCGTATGAGCTTGTCAGATCACAGTGAAACAGCATTTATTGAAAGAATAGGTACAAGGAAGAACAGCAGAAAGTATTCTGCTGTATAAACATGCAGCTGAACAAAACCTTTGGAAAAATAGGACACATGCAACATGAAATCATTTTCTGTACAAAACTGCCTGATGTCAAAAAAATTGCCCACAATAAACTGAAATCTTTTCTGCAAAAGAGAAAAATGCAAATTGAGTCCTAAATTTAGTCAAGTCCAGATGCATAAAACGGAGAGAATCAATAGCTGTCAATAGCTGTTGATTTATTTGACTGCAAACTATAAACCTGAAACAAGCAAACAAAAGGGTCACAGCATGATGTTTGTTAAAATACACAGGGTTACAGCAAATTTAGAGAGAATTGTGCAAAGTTACACTTCCCAAACCAGTGAATCACTCACAATTAACTTGTGTGCATTTCTAATAATATTAATTTGCTAAAATCAGGAAGAGGAAAGTATGACAGCAGTCCTTCACACCAGGCGTGTGTTTGAGCGCATGTGTACGTAACGTAGGCAACCAACTTCACAAAGCATACGGCAGCATGACTCACATTGTCAATATAACTCCCCAACTTCATAATTATAAGGAGGTGCCAGTTTCGTGCTATTCAAAGCATACTTTGAAGGGTAAAGCGCTTTCTGGCCTGACAGCTGACCTGCCTGCAACGCTGGTTGGTCTGTGCAGAGCTGTGTCCATGATGCCGAGCACTTCTGCGACGGGCTGGCTGCATTACGGAAAGCAGCGATGCTCCATCTCCAGCTGCAAGCCTCCTCTTCCACCACCCGTACCACCGCAGGACCGAGCCCGTGAAGTTGTGCCCACCTCTGCCCCTGGCACCGCCTTCTCCCTGAGCGCTGGTGGCAGCCCGTGATGTTGCGCGCAGCCCTCGGCGGGCATTTCGGTGTGAACAGGCTTGCAGGGAGCTCCTGCCCTTGCCTGAGGGGTTAGCGATGGAAAGTGGTGAAATGGGGCTTTCCGAGGGCATGCCTTGTCTGGGGTTCACACTGATGTTTAATGCAATGAGCTCCCGCTTACGTCACCACCACCAAAATGAGAGTTGGCTGCTATGCTGGAAGGAAGGTCGGCCACTCCATTTCACAGCGCCTTGGCAAGGGAGCTACATATTTGTAGCCACCTGCCTCAAGAAGAGGTGCTGGCAGGAGGGATGGATTCGCCTGGAAGGAGGCTCCTCTCCAGCACACTGACCGCAGACGTTAGCCATCCCTTAGTGGTGTAGAGGTGGTGGTTTGCAGTGAGTCCTCCCATGTTGGTTTGGTTGGACCAAAGGATTCCAACACTGCCTGATCCTGCTGGATTTCTGCCTCCAGGAGGAAGATCAGTGCCCTGCGGTCATCACCAGCGCAATGCTGAATGCGAGCTGGCCACTGCCGCTCTGAGCCAGGGCTCAATCTCCCCTCCCAGCCCAGCTCCCCACTGGCTTCATGCAAGACACGGCAGTCTCACCTCCAGAGACACTTTCTGGAGGGCAGAGAAAGTGTTGCCCATCATCCATAGGCAACATAAGATGTGACCTTGCCCTTGGGCCTCTACCTGCCCCAACACGTCCCTCCTGTCACCGACAAGGTGCATCTGGATCGTCCTCGCATGCTGAAGAAGGAAGAAGGCAAAAATCCCACTGCTGAGACTTACAGTCCAGCGTCAGCACAGCAATCCTGGAGGGAAAGGGCTTGCCTGGAGCCAGCTGCCCCACTCCCACCGCGCAGGGCTCCCAGCCACCTGCTTGCTCTTGCTCTTGTCGTTGCTGCAGGCGCTGAGGGTCAGGGGAAGATGATAGCTGCAATCCAACACAGAAATAATTAACTGCGGTACGCTGAGGGGAGAATACCATGATGACTGCAATGAGCATCAAGACCCTGCAGCCTGAGACAGCCCAGCGTGTCAGGAGAAGGGAACAGCATCCCTGCGAGAGCTGCCACTCAGCGCTCTAATTTGTAGTGGCTGGGCAGCCCTCTCCCAGCCTGCCCTCCGCCCGCTGTCAGAAAACAGCTCCGGGTGTAAATTTACACTGGGAGGAATTAGCAGCCAGCCTGCGCTGGGCTGGAAGGAGGCGTTTCGGGTTTCACGGCTGCCGCTGGTTGAGCCGAGTGCTGGGGAAGAGGGACCCTGCACCTGGCAGCATCTTCCCGCAGCCACGGAGCCCGTGGGCAATCTGCGGGAGGGCTCCCGAGAGTGCTGCTCTTGGCAAGCGCTTCTGTAATGCAGACATCCTGGGACACTTCTCCAGCCACCAGCTTTGACACTAATAATCCTACAAATAGCCTATGGGGTTTAAGTTCTCCTCTTGGTGAGAAAAAGACTCGAGAAAACAAAAAGCACGGCAAGACGGGATCACTGCAGCAGCTCGGCAAGTTCTGCTGCCCAGGGAAGGGAGAAGGAGGTGGCTCCCGGCTCCCTTTTCCCTGGGATGGAGGAGAGTTGCTGAGAAAGGGTCTGGAAGAGGAAAGGCAAAGCAGGTTGAAAACACAATTTGGTCCAAGCTTGGCTCCATCTTAAGAAGCTGCAGGAGATGAGAAAGGAGCACCATGAGGTGTGGGAGGGTGGCCAGGGCATGGGGACCGGTGTGTCTCCTGAAGGACACGCCACGGGGACAGCCCTGCCCGCCCAGCTCTGCGGGGAGCTGTGCAGGGAAGGCTGCATCCCGGCCAAAGCCCCTCACGGCAGAACAGCAGCGGGGGAAGGACTGGGAAGGGGTTTGGAGGGAAGCAGAGGACCACGGTAAGGCAGCCGGGATGGAGAGTGTGGGCTGAGTTCTAAGGAGAGGTCAAAAGAGCCAAATACGTATAGCTCAGCTAGGAGATGACTAAGGGGACATGATAACAGCCTACAATTATTTGGAGGCTGTAAACATCAAGGAGGGAGAGGAATTATTTGCAGTTATACATGGGGCATAACTAAGAGTAATGGGATGAGATTAAGAAAGGAAGGGTTTAGGCTCAGTATCAGGAAATATTTCCCAACTATGAAATGTGTTAGGCTGCAGAATAATCCTTCCAGGGGAGCCATGGGAGCACAGCAGTTTAGATGGTTACGACTACCCATGACTAAACTCTGGGCTATGTGTTGCCAGGCATAATGGATAATGTAATTTCTGCCTCTGGCCTCCAAGGTTATTTCCTTTCCATCTCTACAGGAGGAATATCTTATCAAGTAATACATGCTTCTAACATGATGCTCCTTTTGTCAGAGACAAAAGAGACTCCCAGTTCCCAACCCTGCCAGGAGTGTCACTGCAGTCAGCGGATTAGGGATGTATCCTGCTCTGCGAGTCACACCTCTTGCCTTTAGGGCACGGTCACTTCTCCCAAATTCCAACCAAAGCAAATACAACCTGAACTGCAAAAAAAAAAAAAAAAAGAGTGGAGCTGGATAATTTCACACTGTTTTTAAATTTGCAGTTAGATAGCATGAACTAGAGAAATGTAAAAGAAATTGATCCAAATGAAATGCTGGGAAAAAGGGGAATGGGAGAATTGCAAGCTCACTGCTAATATCCTTGTTCTTTTGCTGCCTCTTTTGTCATGGGAGGGACCTGGACTGGCCTCAGTTCAGCATCAAAGTATTCCTTCAGTCAAATCTAGGAAGCTTTTGTACCCCACAAACAACTGCCCCCCTCCAGAAAACAAGATTTCCAGTCATTTTCAGGGGACAGTTTCCATCCAGCCTTGATAAGGAAGAGTCAGAGTGACCCAACAAAGAGGTAGGCATCTGGGAAGAGCCATCCACCAGGATCTGACTCACTGCATTTGCATTTGCAATTAGGGGATTGGAAATGCTCAGCAGCAGCATTAGGTGGTAATAGAACTGGAACAGTATCACCTTTCATAGCTCTTGCGAAAAGCATCAGGTGCAAGCCCTCAGCAGCAGCGATGTCAGTGGGGTGGCAGGGCTGGGACACGCAGGCACAGGGGACAAGGGGACAGAGCAACCACAGACGCGTTTCCTGAGGGCAGGAGTGCTAAATCTCCACAGTTGTGCCATTTTTCTCTTGTTTATTTAGAGTAAACAGCAGGAGAGCAGCACAGGTCTGAGCTCCAACCTTAAATGGAGATCCCCAAGTGATGATCGGTGAAGAGGCTGGCAGGGAGAAGTGGCATTTCTGCATCTTTCGGAGCCCCAAGGCTGGGACATGGTGGGAGGAGGAGGACTAGGGAGCTATAATAAATAAACACTCTTTAACACTGGATCCCAGGGATAATAATCCATCAAATCCTAAAGGTTTGCCCTGAACAACTACCCAGTTTATGTACGGTGGGTTACTTCCTTTGTACAAAACCTTTCACGCATCCTTATTTCCCATATACTGTTTCACTTCATGTTATACCTTGTAATCTTGGCTTGTAACGCAGTTTAGAGTTATTATATGTCACATAAGGGTTGAAGTTTAAAAAAACCAAACCGCAGCTCAGCTCAGACGCACCGTAGCAATGGGAGGAGTGGTTATGAACGCTGAAGTAAACCTGGGGATGTTTTTCCCACCTGCAGTCTTTAATACCGGCAATTTCCATATGCGTGAGCCGTGACCGAGGACCCCAGCACACCAGGGAGGAGCTATGCAGGGACATGCTGGCGTGCAAGAGCGGAAACCACAGGAGGTTTCTCATGGCAGAGTGCCGGTATGGCCATGACGTAGAAAAGACCAAGCAGCAGCAGGTCTGCAGGCGCTATCGATGAAGACAATGAGGCTCTTTGGAAGAAGCATGTCTGACATTCTATGGTGATTAAAACTAAGGTAGGTACAATGATGTGAAATCAAAGGGTTTGCTGCTCAGAAGAGGCAGGATTGGAGCACGCGGTGCCCAGCCGATCCCCGCATCCCAGCGCACACGTATCCCGGCTGCACCGCCGCACTCCGGCTCGGCAGCTTCTCCCACTATCAGATGTGAGTCACTGCCAGAGGCAGGATACCAGACCTGATGAACCAGAGGTCTTATCCGGTATGGAGGATCCGAACTTCCAGTGTTTACTTAAGCATGAAGCAGAATAAACTCTGGTCCTTAAAACTAAACATCTAAATGCACTCGCTAATCCGGAGACGTACAGTAAGCAACTATACAAACACACCTTAAATGTTTTTTGGCAATTTTTGCAGTTCACCCAGAAAGACGTGTCATCTTTCCAAACACGAAAATCCAACTTCCCCGAGTCAATGGGGAAGCATTCTGCTCCTCTCCTTTGCAGGTACCAAAAGGTGAAGCAAGAAAAGCCCTGGCCAGGTACATCTTCACACAAAACACCAACCACTACAAACAACACAGAGACAAAAACACCTCTGTGTGCAGGACGTGCAGGTGGGTTATCTCTGCAGGCTGGGGGAGACAGAGGAGGATTAAAATACCTGACACCCTCGTGCACAGCGTTCGATTTTATGACCAAGAGCCTAAGCCTACAGTTTTCCCTCATAGCCATGTGTGATCCCTTTTTAAAAAGACTCTGCTCCAGCCACACCGTTGAAATACTGTTCAAATACATTCTGAAAGATTTTTTTTCTTTTTTTTTCCCCCCCCTGAAAACATGGGCAGTTTTAGAACTTAATGTTTTGTAGAGTAAATCCACAAGGTTTCACTCAGTCCTCATCTCTAATTGTGGTAGACACTAAAAAAATCCCTCAGGAGTCCCAGCACACATAAAGCCAGACCAGATCCTCCAAGTTCTCTCCACACACAAATCCTCCTGAATAACAAATATTAATATACAGTAAATAATAATTGTAATACTTAGCACTTCCCACCCATAGATCTCACGGTATTTCATCAAGCTGGATGAATGCCTTTATTCTCTTGCTCACAGGCAAATGACAACTTCTCTTCTGCAAACACTTTCCATGCAGGTGTTTAATTTTAACCGTGTACCTATTTTTGGTGATTACGTTGTGGTCAGCCCAGTCATTGGGAGAGCTCCGGGTTAGTCTTCTTCTGTAGATGTTCCCTTTGGGAGAGCAAAAATGCTAAAGGTGTTTTTAATATACACACATGGACAATTCATCTGCTTTCTAAACGCCAAATATTTGCACCCAAACTCATTCATTTTCTTGCTTTTTCATTGCTATGAGCGTCTTCGGTTTAGTGTAGTGGTGTTTCAGCAGAAGAGAGCTCAGCCCTTTCATGCCTTTGGAGAAAACGTATTCACATCATGCTCCGTATTTGCAGTGGCCAGAAATGCCTTCCCTCTCCTGACCCCGGGTGGGTTTCCAGCCTGGGGTGGTACCTCCCGGGGGCCTGGCCCTGCTCTGGGAACCGTCCAGCTTTGCCCTGGGCAAAGAGAGAATAAAAACTTGCCTGTGCCCCGTGGCATGGACAAGCCGGTCTCTATAAAGGGCCTATCATCATTTTGTCTGCACGGTTAAAACAGGCACAAAAAATGTCTCTGCCTTTTGGTGAAAGGCACTGCTGATTTTGAAAGCAGGCAGAGGGACGACGGTGAATCGAATCCTTATTCTGTGCTGCTTTGTCTTCAGAGGTACATGCCCCTGAACTTTTGTTGCCGATCATGGTAAATGAGAGATGGACACACAAAAAGACATCTGCCGTGGGCCAGAAAGCTGGCAATCCAGCTTTGAAACAGTGGCCTAAAACATAAAGAGGTCTCAGGAGAGCAAAAGTGTGGTGGTCTGGGTATCTTTGGCAGGATGATGTCCTCCGGCCCATGGGGAGAGCCAGGGTGGGATGGCAGGAGGAGCACCGGGGGTGCACAGAGAGCTCTTCAAGGAAGCTTATGCGGTGCAAAGCTTTTGGGAATGACAAGATCCAGCAGGTCTTTACACGTGCAACTACCAAATCCACCTTGAGCACCCTCAGCCCGGCGCCTAGCTCTGCTGTAAAACACACAAAGGCGTATAAAACGATGTTTTATCATGTCGGCTCTGGCAGTTGCTCTCAGGCTCCCTCTGGAAGCCGCCTCTCCTTTCTGCCTCACTGAATGCAGCAGACCTCGGGGATAGGTTTGGCAATTAAAGAGGTCATCTAAATACAGCTTTGTATGGTAGGTCCATGAGTAATGAGATGCGTATTGAGAAACCAGCACAGAGTTGGTTGCATCCTCTCATGTCCCTGGAACTGCACAGAAGGTGCAAATTCCCTCGGAAATGCCACCCCTAGTGCAACGCCAGCCTGTGTTTAACCCCAGCTTCATCCACTGGTGGTGGGACTTGCCAAGTGCCGAGCGCAGCCAGGGCAGAAAGTGGGAGCAGGAGGGGAGCCCCCCGGCCCCCGCTCCCCGGGTGACAGCTCAAGGCTAACACATGGCAGCCTCTCCCTGAACGAGCACACTCTCTTCGGTTTAATCCATCCCTGCAATTAGGAGGTAATAACTCTGGTGAGAAAAATGTAGCAAAATATTAAGCCATCAGTTTTCATTTGTATGAGGCCCTGTGTATGCTGCCAGAAAGCGCTGTCCAATATATAGCTCCTGCCAAATAATATGTATTTACCTCATTTCCGCTCACAGGCCAGCGCGGTCACCTATCAAGATTAACGCTTGGGACCTGTGCACAGAATGGAGATGAGTTTCAGATGGATCATCAGGCATTTAAATAGTTTTAGAACAACTTTGGAAGTCATTAATAGATACGGCAATAATAACACAAGACGGAGAAGGTCCCAGAGGGCTGGAGAGGAGGCAGTCCTGGTTCTAAGAAAGTCTTGCTCCGCAGCACTGTTTCACATCAGGAATGAAGAGTGGCTGGGCCAAAGTCCCCTCTCCTGCCTCTCGCCATGGCCCAAAGCCAATCCCTGGGGAAGAGGGAGGAATAGAGTACATACCCAGTGACAGGTCCCAGAGTACTGCACATGTCTGCCCTCAGCCATCTCTTCATGAACGAGCACAAATTTACCCTTAAATATATGCTTGGTCCCTGTTCAGGCCAAAGCTAAACGCTTCTCAACCGAAGGCAGACTTGGGTATCTGTATCTATATTATACCTATATGGGTTTTTTCCCCCAAGAAAAGAAGCTGGTTTAAGTAGATGCCAAGGTCTAACAGATGGCACGTTAGGATCCAGTATGACATTCAGACAGTGCATGAGCTAAGACACAGCTGTGCTGTCAAAACACGGATGAATAATACTAAGCACAGCAGAGTATTTGCAGTCAGGTGTAACAACTACCTTGTGAGAACATAGGAGGCATGTTAGCGAGTTTGAAAGTATGCGGGCCATTTATCTCTTTCCCCCAAAATCTATAATGCATGGAATAAACTGCAGTAGAGATACTCAGATCGATGTCTAGACCTTAAGTAACTTTTCACTAATGCCCAAATCCCCAAGATCCTGTTCTTTGGCAGTAAGTCCTCAGACAGACCTCTAAAAAGTTATCAGATGTGTTGCGATTTAACTGGCAAGTAAACAGCTGACCCCAAGCTGCAGAATCAAAAATCCTGCTAGTACGAAGACGAGAAATACATCAACATTTCATTGATTGAGATCTACTCCCATTAATGTCTACATTGCATAAGGAAACATCTCCAAATGTCATTCTTGCAGAACAACAAACAGTTTTATTGGAGTAAATGTGGCCTTTCCAGTTGTCACAAACAGGGCTATAATTATTTTTAAAGGCCTAAGAGACTTAAACTAAGTATTACCACCCTCTACAAAACTTTGTTTGTTTGTTTTTGTTTGTGGTGGGTGATCCTTGTTTTGCAGCTTGTTAGCAGCATGTCACCAGGGAATAAACACAACCAGACACACAAAAAAAACCCTCTTCCGCAACATCTCCTTTCAAAGCATCTTGCATGCTCTGCACGCCGCTAATTGCCACAATTGCTGCAGCTTTTTTTGTTGTTGCATAAATGTCACCATTAGCAGTGGGGGATGCATAAATATCGTGTTTGCTTATTACTTAAAGATGACAATGATGATAAATTCAGTGATTTAAAAGGAGTGAAGGGATTTCCTTGCCACAGCAAGTATTTTCTGTGTTTCCATCTAACCACCAAGGCAGCAGTGCACCCCTCATTTTGTCCGCAAAGAGATCAGGTCTAGCATTATCGATCCAGTGTGGCTACAGCAGCCTTTCACAAGCATGATCAAAATGCCAATACACTCTGCTCTTTTATAGCTTCTTCCATTTGCCTAACAACTTTTCCTGCCTTAACCCGCCCACGCCCTGGGGGGAGGTCGGGGTAGTTGGTTGCAGGCATATAAACCTCATACGACTTGCTGGAGTCACACCGGGAGGCTGGGCAGGGCTGGAAAGAGGACTTCCCCCGGTCCTCATACTTAATTTTCCTTGCTCCAGCGTGCTTTTTGCTTTTCACAATTTTCTGCATAAACTTACAGCTATGTTTTCTAAGTGACGGAGCTGCTCTGCCTTTTCCTTCGAGTAGTTGGTTGCAGGCACATAAACCTCATACGACTTGCTGGAGTCACACCGGGAGGCTGGGCAGGGCTGGAAAGAGGACTTCCCCCGGTCCTCATACTTAATTTTCCTTGCTCCAGCGTGCTTTTTGCTTTTCACAATTTTCTGCATAAACTTACAGCTATGTTTTCTAAGTGACGGAGCTGCTCTGCCTTTTCCTTCGCTGTAGTTCATCTCCAGTGATGCCAGGCTGTGGATGAGGTTAGGAGGGACAGGGACAGCTCTGGGTCCCATCCCGTTGCTCTTACCATAAATGCGAGGGGGGGACTCCCACTTCACTCCTATTCCTCACGTCTTTCAGTGGGCAATAGGAGTGAAGCAGGGAGGGGACTGAAGTGCTGGAAATATTACCCTGAATGGATGATCTCGCAGGTCTGACTCACACAAACCTCCCAGCGGAGTGAATGGGAGGGCTGCTGGACTCGAATATAAAGGGAAATTTTCAGTACTGACTCCCTTCCCCCCATACGGTTAGGTCTGTTTGGGGAAGGACAATATTTTCCAAACAATTTGTCTTTTTTTTTTTTTTTCTGAGCTCTCCTTTCCATTTGGCTCCAAAACAAATGTGCGTGCACAGAAAGAAACTTATTCCTTTACAATTTGCCTCTTTGGGGAAGTTTAGAAATGTTACAATCCACTCATGTTCCAAACATCCCAGTTTCTCCCAAAGAAGCAGTGCGGCCTCTTAGACACTATTCCAAGGATGCACTAACAGGGAAGGCTGCAAATAAAGGAACGGGCGAGCTCAGAAAGTCATTTCTTTGCTATATTTGGAAATACAGACAGGCTTTCTTTTAATCAGTGTTTGTGATGATTAAAAGAAGTAATTGCAAAGGGTTATTCTGTTGGTGTAGGAGCAATTTGTGCCACCATCATGCGGAATATGAGCTTGGCTGTGGAAACAGTACTTTTGGAAACCGGGCTGGGTTGGAGATGATTTGATGCTGGTTCGGTTGGCAGCAGGAGGGTCACCTGGCGATGAGGTGCCCTTCCCTCCCGACCCCCAGCAACGCTGTGCACTCCTCGGTGTCTTTTGGGCACAAGCCCCTGTGTGTTGTTGGCACCTGAATCCATCTGATGTCTTCCCTGGGGGAGAAGCTTTATGATGGCCATCTTTTAAACTGGAAGCTGAAGCACAGGCGCCGAGACTAATTAATCTGTCTTTGGATCAAGCGCAAAGGAAGTAACAAGACTTAGGCACCTACAGAAAGGTTTACACTCACAGCTTCTGTTTCCACCTTATTTTAGGTACCACATGTAGAAGTTCACTCCTGTATCTTGCCTTTTCTAGTACCTGGAGCTTGCTGTTAGTGCCTGGCCAGAAGTGCCTCAGTCCGACTGACCTCTATGAGTGAAGAGCTCGGACAGGCTTCCAGCCCAGCATACACGTTCAGCAAGGATGCTCTCCTAGGCTAGGAGGGATGGAGTCTGGATATAATCTGCCTTTGCAGCCCAAAGGCCCACGGGCCAGCCCCAGCCCCGCTCCTTTGCTGTGTGGTCTTTGACCAGCTGTTTGCCTCTCCAGAGCTCTTCCAATCCCCCGTTAAAAGGGAGATCACTCAGAGCTTGTCCCTCCAGAAAGAGACTCCTGCATAGGGGGATATTCCTGCATCCATATCTGATTTTTGTGGGGGAAGGATCCTGGCGGTCCTGAGCTGCGCTGAACATGGGCAGGATGTTCTCAACGTTTGCCATAGTCACCTGCTCATAGTCATGACTCAAATTACTTGAAAACCTTGCAGCAATTCAGCATCCTGGAGGATTTTCCTCAGCACCCACCTGAAGACCTGGGCAAAGCCTTTCCTGGTGCCAGCCCTCAGCCGAGCCCGGTGCCGAGCGAACTGTGCCCCTGTGCTGGGGACATCAGGGCCATCTGCGAGACTGGTGGGACACGGGAGCATCTCCCCCGCTCCTCAGGCAGGCAGGCAGCCTGGGAAGCTCCCCTCCATCCTCAGCATGTAAACATCTGCTGGAGGAAGACTTTTCTCCTAATAACACATCATTAAACATTGATTTAAAGACAATCATCTTCCCTCTCTTTAATTTCACAGCACCTTTAAAACAGCTGTTAGGCTGCAGCGGGGACGATCAGCCGAACAGGAAACGCATTGTTAGCTCCTAGCATTAAAACAGTAGAATGCATTAATTTATGAGCTCCTACTCCCTCTCCAAACGTTTTATTATGTTAATATCACCTTGATGTGCTGGTAGGCCCCAGTGCCAAAGCCTCTTTCACACAGTATGTGCCATCCTAAATTACAGGCTGGGCGCCTCCTGGAATTGCTTTTGGAAAACTGGAGTAAACCAGCAAACACTAAAGTTAATATTATCTTACAGACTAACAACCAGCTAATGCTCGACATGTGAATCCCATTTACTTCTTCTTTCTATAACAAATGGCAAGTGTGGGACTGGACTGTTCCTGATTTTATGCTATTTATCTTTCTGATCCATTCCATATTCGTTGTCCTTGGTTTTCAGCTACAGCTACAGCCTGTGTGTGTGTGCGTGTGTGTGTGACCCACTCTACTAAGGAAAGCACAAGGCACGTCCCCGCCGCGGTGTTCGCTCGGTCGCCGCATGACTTGTGTGTTTTTCTCTTGGGAGGGGATCTTCCAGCGGGGTAGGTATGAGAAGTGAAGTGTCTGAAACTCCAGAAGCATCCCTGGAAAATTAAACTGGACAAAGGGCCTGGGGATGGGTGTTTGGCCGGCTGGGCAGCACAGTGTGCCTGCGCCGTTATCACCCACGTTAAGCATCCCCCCGCAGCCCTGCGTCCTCTCAGCCCCGGCTGCAGCCCGGGCAGCCCTGGGCGCTGTTCGCTGCAGCAAACCTCCCCCGGGGTGCTCGGCGCTGCGCACCCACCTCCACGCTGAAATC
>NW_008796044.1:16124902-16126162 GCF_000699145.1 Aptenodytes forsteri
GGCTTTTTTTTTTTTTTTCCGCGTGTTAACCCCGCTTAAATGGACGTGAGGGCTCTCCGCCGAGGGTATCTTTCGGAGATTTTTTTTTTTTTTTTTGTAGGTCTCACGTTAAAAGAATTTGTCGCCAGCCGCGTTTTCTAGTATTCCGTCCCTTTTCCCCAAATTTTGCCAACCGCACTGCAGGCGAACGCTAAGTCCGAGGCACGAATTGAACATAAAACAATACTGTTGTGCCTGAATCGAGGACCGAGACGCCGTTTTTCTAGTATTCCGTCCCTTTTCCCCAAATTTTGCCAACCGCACTGCAGGCGAACGCTAAGTCCGAGGCACGAATTGAACATAAAACAATACTGTTGTGCCTGAATCGAGGACCGAGACGCCGTTTGCTTTTTTTATAACAATTTAAAAATATATAATTTCCCCTTAACAAACCAAGGTCCACGTTCTCCGGGTTATTCCGTGCGCCAACTCCAGCCGCTGGTCTAAAAACTGACTTCCAAATAATTCCTGAAAGCTACTTAACTGACAGAACCTCCCCAAAATCCTTCGTTTGCCTGAAATACGGACAAAAGTCCCTGGAAATCCCGCGCTGGAGCCGTGGCAACATTTCCCTGGGAAAGTTTTAGCCGAGTTAGAGGCGCCCGTGACCGCGGCAGATATTTCCTACCGAAACCCACAGCCGAACAATAACCTGGCGGGCTCCGCAGCCTGTCCTTTACAGTCGGTTTTATTGTTCACGCAGGTTTTATTATGAAACCGTGTATTTCCAAGAGTATATATCCTTCTTCTCGGGTTGAGAGAAGGGAGCGCCTTGCTACGAGAAAATGACCGCAGATCGAGCGGTGCAGTATTTCCCTCCCGTGATGAGCAGCTCAGATATATGTTGCTTTTAAATAACAAAAGGGGAGGAGAAAACATTCTCTAGTAAAGCCGAATTCCTTCGTTAGACCGCCTCCTAAACGTGCTAATAAAACTAATTCGTTTTATTTGCCCTGAACTTTTATATCTAACCCGGCGTGCTGATTAGCACAGCCCTCTGGAAGGCAGCACGTTCCTATCTCTCCCCGCGATGTGCCCGTTAAGATACGGCCCTTCCCGCAATGAAACTGGAAAGAAAAGTGTCCCGTGCCTTTATCTCGGCGGTGTTTCCCCCCCGGGCGGCGAGACGAGCGGGGGCTGCGGCAAAACCGCGCCGGGAGCAGCGCGGTGCCGCCGGGCAGCGGGGCGAAATCAGCCTTTCGGGGGGAAATAAAGAAAAAG
>NW_008796044.1:16126181-16127117 GCF_000699145.1 Aptenodytes forsteri
AAGAAAAGAAGTGAAAAATTTTTAAGAAAAAAAATAAAAGGAAAAAAAGGGCGGGGGGGGAAATAAAATAATATAGAAGAGAAGGAGCCGAATGCACACAAAGGTTAATTGTTTCTCTGATTTTGCATTTTAAAGCAGGAAATCTGCGGCTCTGCAGAGATTCGCTGCTGTTCTGAGAACATTAAAGAGCCCAGCGCGTTATTAGAATATTTCAGCCCTTCAGGAAATGTCCTGTTTAAGGGAAATGTGTTTCCCCCATCCAAATGCTGGAGCAATTAAGAGGTTGCTCGCCCGAAACAAAGTGGGGGAAACCCACATGGAAACATAATATCGATGGTTCCAAACGCAGCCTCTTTTTTCTACTGAAGAAGGGTCTTCAGCAAATGCCAACGGAGTGCCCGGGCCTTTGATTATCCTGCTTCAGAGGCATCTTTTTTAGTCCACAAAAGAGACACATTTCGGGATCTAAAGATGCACAGAGTAACATGAGCAGGCTGCCTAGCGAACTCCGGTGCCCCTTCCTCCATCAATTAATAAGAAAAGCATGTTCCCTCTGCTCAGAGAGGGAATGGGGGGACTACATTGTACTTTTCCCCTCGCTTCCCCTCACCTAGGGAGACAACCCCCCGTATTCCCGAGCTGTCCATCCTCCGGCGTTGTCATTGCAGGGCGCTAACGCTCTCCCGTTCACATCAGCCTGCGAACGGCCAGAGATAAACCCAAGCCGCTGCTACCAGCAAATTAATATTTTCTTAGAGCAGAGTTCAGTGCCTGTGGTCTGAAGGATGCGGAGAGGGCTGGGAAGCAGCTCTGGGCCAGGGTGGGGCTGTGCCGCCAGGCATTTGGGGAAAAAAGAGTTGTCCCAGGTTGGCGGCGGACACCCAGGAGATGGTTTTATTTTCGGGGTGAGGGTAGGGGAAGGAGGGCCGAGGGGAA
>NW_008796044.1:16127473-16129565 GCF_000699145.1 Aptenodytes forsteri
GGTGCCGGCGGTGGGGCGGGGCAGCGGGGGGCGGCCGCTGGAACCCCTCGCGCCGAGCATCCGCGGCGCAGCGCTGCGCGGAGGGGCCCTGCGCGCCCGCGGAAGGCGAAGGCTTGGCCGGCACGCAGAGGGACGAAAGCTGCGGATCCAAAAGGGGCTGATTTCGTTTTGCTCAACTTCTTAGGAAAATTGGTCTCCTGGCTGCTCAGAGGAGGACGGGCCGGCTGGGAGCCAGCGT
The DNA here is from genome assembly GCF_000699145.1 of Aptenodytes forsteri. Lineage (NCBI taxonomy): Eukaryota > Metazoa > Chordata > Aves > Sphenisciformes > Spheniscidae > Aptenodytes > Aptenodytes forsteri. Next base: position 16,127,712 of record NW_008796044.1, read on the forward strand.
AATTTTCCACCTTCCTCTCCTGAGCGATTTAACATGCTCTCTGGGCTGGGTTTCTTCCCCCCCTCCCCTTCCCGCTGCCCGCTCCGCCCGGCCCGGGGGGGGACCCGGCTCCGGCTCCGGCGGGAGGTCGGGGGGTGCCGGGGCTCGTTTCGCGGTCGCCGTTACTTGACGGTTGCTCCCTTTTCCCTTCGGGCCGGATCCGGGCCGGGGCTACAGTCGCGGCGGGGAGTGCTGAGCATCGCCTTGCTCGGGGGCGTACACGCGGGTCTCCACCTTGCGCGTAAGGCGGCGTTTAGGGCGATGCTGTTTTGGGGCAGGACACCCCTGGGACACTGCCCCGACGGACATCACACCCCCCCCGGTACACTGCAACAACAAACACCGCCCTCCCAGTGCGGGCCGTGCTCCGCGGGGCGCCGCACTGTCCTGCGCACACGCCTGCGCGCATCCCCGGCCTCTGCTTGTTCCCAACCCGCGTGGGCATCCTGTGGGTCAGAGCCACGCACCAGCAAAGGCCGGGAGCGAGGGCTGGAGGCCGAAAACCACTCATCCACCCGTGCGGGCGACATTTTCATAGAGGGAAGCTTTAAAAATGGCCCTGCGCGCTGCCGCGGCGCTGCCGGCGCTGGGCACAGGGGAGCTGCGCCCTTCCAGCCGCTCTCACCGCCCCAGCGATGCCCCTTTGCAGCCCGCTGGGCACTTTTAGGATGGTTTTGTTACTAAAAGTTGTTTTCCTGCAGCAGCTCCCGGCTGCTGGGCTGCGCGAAGAGGGCACCAAGCGGAGGTTGGCTGGCTTGGCTTGACTTGGGCTTGGTTTGGCTAGGATTGCTTTTTTTGGGGTTTGGTTTGGCTTGTTTTGGTTGCGTTGGTTGCAGTTTCGTTTGGCTTGGTTCGGTTTGGTTTGTCTTGGTTGGGTTGGCTGGGCTTGGGTTTGCTTGGGCTGGGTTTGGTTGGGTTGGGTTTGGTTGGGTTGGGTTTGGTTGGGTTGGGTTTGGTTGGGTTCCTCTTTTGCCTCACTGCAGCTCTATTTTTCAGAGCGCTTCCCTCTCCTCTCGGGCAGAGGTGCGCTTGGGAGGAGATGCTTTCATTTTTGTAACAATTCCCAATAATTTATAGACTGAATCTGAGTCTATACAACGCTAATAAATCTGAAGAGGAAAAGCTGGCAGAGACTGAACTTCGCCGCCTGATATACGGCCCAGGTGGTTTTGCGTTGGCTACAACTGCCACAGCTCGGCGGGGATGGGAGCAGAGACCCCCTCCCCGGCACCCGGGGGGAGACACGGCCCCGTCCCCCGCACCCTCGGCGGGGTCCATCCGCCCCTCGGGGTCAATGGGAGTCCTGCTCTCGTTCAGACGCGTCTCGTCCTCTTCTTCACGGGGTTGCCACTGGCGTGGCCAGCGCTGATTTATTTATAAGCGCCATCCCTCGTTCTTGGGTTATTTATAGCAGGAGGAAGCAGAGCGGTTTATTTGCGGGCTTCCAGCGTTTTACAGATCGCGGGGGGGGGCCCGGGGGGGGGGGGGAGCCTCGGGATGCGGTGGCTGCGCGGGCGCGGAGCGGCGGTGCTCTCCTGCCAGCCCCACGCGGCGCTGCGCCGAGGTTTTCCCACGCAAAGCCCTCCCGCCTCGTTCTTGGGTTATTTATAGCAGGAGGAAGCAGAGCGGTTTATTTGCGGGCTTCCAGCGTTTTACAGATCGCGGGGGGGGGCCCGGGGGGGGGGGGGAGCCTCGGGATGCGGTGGCTGCGCGGGCGCGGAGCGGCGGTGCTCTCCTGCCAGCCCCACGCGGCGCTGCGCCGAGGTTTTCCCACGCAAAGCCCTCCCGCGGACAGCGGCCGCGTCCCGCGTCCCG
>NW_008796044.1:16129717-16131350 GCF_000699145.1 Aptenodytes forsteri
CGCGGCCGGGCTGCTTTCGTCTGCTGTGGCCTCTCCTCCCTCCCCGCAGCTCCCTCCGGCCCCCAGGGAGCCCGGGGAGGTGGCGGGGGAAAGGGAGAGCCCGAGTCCGGGGCCGCCGTCCTGCCCGGCCCGTGGGGCCGCCGTCCCGCCTTCACGTCGCGGGAAGAGCGGCCGGCTCCGAGCGGGGCATCAAGGCTTGCCTTGGGTCCTGGCCTGGCTGAAAGGCGAGGCGTGACGTCAGGGAAGCAAGGCGTGACCTCACACGAGTGGACCCGTGACGTAACGTCTGCTGGAGGGGGCTTGCCGAAGGAGACGTGTCCCCAGCATCCCGAAACGGAGCGGGCCCGGCGGAGAGGAGAGAGGAGAAAGCGCAAACCTGGGGGCGTTCGCCCTGCGGGTGTGCTTCTGTTGTCGCGACACGCGTGGTCGCGACCAGCAGCGGGGTGAACGGGGCGGATTCGGCTCTGCGCGATAGGAGTGAGCCCGCTCCCCAAAGCGCGGAGCAACAGGATGCCCTTAAATCCACGTAAGATGTATAGGAGACATACACAAGCCACATATATATATCCGTCCGCCTGAGACTGCCGACCCGTGCGCAGGTGTGCGGTAAATGCCTGACCCGCGCCACGGCCCAGGCGCGGACACGCGTGGGGGAGATCAGGAGGGAGCCGGGCCGCTGCTCCGCCTCCCGAGGGCCGGGAGCGGCAGGGCCGGCCCGTTACTCTCTATTTAACGCCGGTATCGGGGGGTGTCTGGCCCGGGGACCCCCCAGAAGGAGCCGGGGAGGCCGTCGCCCTGGGAGGCAGCCGGACCCGGCGTTATCGCGGCCGCCGCCTCGGCCGAATCACCCCTGTTGCACGCCGGTGCCCGGGGCTGAGCCTTTCCCCGCGCCCGGCCGGGAGGAATTGAGCCTAGAACGAATTTTTAAAAATTAGGTTTTATAGAGCAGAACAAAAACTGTAAATTAGTTGCATTTAAAAAAAAAAAAAAAAACCACCAAGAAAAAGCAGGAAAAATCCCGCCTCCGTTTTTGAGGCTGCTGTGAGCAGTAGGTTTAAAATAGCCGGAGCGGAGCAGCCGGGCTGTTGGCAGCCTCCCTCCAGCACGGCCCGCCTGGCTCCATCCCGCTCCCGCTGAGAGCGGGGGAAGCCCCCCGAGACCTGCCCCCGCTCCCGGCCCGCGGAAATAAAGAAGAAAAAAAAAAAAAAAGGACGTGAAGGGTCTCAGGCACGGAGCACGTTTGCAATCCGGTCACCTTCCTTCTCCTCGGGAGAAAGGCCATCCCCACCTCTCGCTTCTCCCCCGGGAGGAGGTCCCCATCCTTGCCGTGCCGTGGGCTCCTGCATCTACTGAGCCCCTCGAAGCCCAGAGGCCCTGGCCCTGGTAAATATTTGCATTTTAAACCACGTCCATCTTTAGCAGCCCCGAGATTGCCCGGTTCACCTCGGGTGCCCGAAATTCCCCGTCGTTTGCAGACTCCTGAGCGAAGTTCAGCCGGGAGCAGCGGACAGACAGACGGACATCGATATGCCACTCAAAAAAGGGGGAAAAAAAAAAAAAAGAAAGAAATAGAGCTAGGGAGACCTGACCCTGACAGCACCCACCTGTACATCCCCTAAACTGCGAACGGCGC
>NW_008796044.1:16131587-16131998 GCF_000699145.1 Aptenodytes forsteri
GAGCCGCAGACACCCCTCCGGAGGGTCACCGCGAGTTCGGCTGCGGGAGGAAAATGATTTGTTATTAATCATGTGCTGAAAGATGATGTGATGGGAGCGTTCGCGCTGCCGCTGCTCCCCAGGCTGCGGTCCCCCGGCCGCCGGGCAGGGTCCGACCTGTTTAATGAAACCCCGCAGCCAGAAAAAGATGTTAAAAAAGGATAAAAACGGTTCGGACACAACCCCCAGGAGGCCGTCGGCCCCAAAAGAAATCCCCTTCAGCTCGGAGGAACGTGTTCCCCGCGGGACTGAAACTCGCGGTGGGGTGGCTTCGCGCCGGGACGGGCCGCGCAGCCCCGCGCAGGGATGCTGAGGGGTGCGCAGGGTGCGCGTCCGCTGCAGGGCCTGGGGGGGCGGAGGTGCCCTCGGCCG
>NW_008796044.1:16133274-16134547 GCF_000699145.1 Aptenodytes forsteri
ACAGCCCACCGGGAGGACACACACGGCTCCCCTGCCCCGTCCCAGGAGCTGCTCTTTTTTTATAAAAAACACAGTTATTAACTGATGGGGTCGAAGGGAAGGGGGGCTCTTCGGGGAGTGCGGTTTTGCCGGATGTTTCTGAAATAATGTCAGCTTTTGCCCGGGTTTATTTTCCAGCTGGGGTGGTGCAGACATGGAAAAAGATCTCTCTGTCAAAGGAAGGGTGGGGGGGACAGAAAAAAGTTAAGAAAAGAAAGAAAAGTCCTGCATAGCAGGAGAGGCGGCGCGGGGCCGAGGGCGGGCAGCGCGGGCCGCCGCGGAGGGGAGGGGCGCGGCCGCGGAGAGTTTTCGCGCGGAGGCTGCGCGCTTTCCCCGCTTTTCCAGCGGGGGAAAACCATGACCACCATGTGCAAGGGCTGCAGGGAAAGCTGTGGTTTCCCAGTTTGTATTTAATTAAAGTAGCAACATTTCCAGAATGACAAGGGAAGCTAGGAAAAGGAAACAAAAGCTGCAGGAAGGAAGCGTGATACCCATTCTCCACCGAGACTCTTTCAGGGGGAGTTTATCTTTTATTGAATTGTAATTTTTTAATAGCTGTCGTTGCTCTTCGGAGTTCTAGCAAGTCCTATAATCTAGAGAGTGGCTGCGGCATGAGTCGGTCCCGAAGTGGTCGGTCCCGAGCCGGCGATAAAACAGGGTTTGGGTTGTGCCTCCCAGCCTGATTCGCAAACAAAGTTAGGGACCGGCGTCTGGAAAGGGCTCCGAGATTAGAGGGGATTATTTGAGATTAGAGAGGGAGATTTGCTCCATTTTGCCCTACCCCTGTGTGTGACCCCTCGGTGCTGGAGGAGGGCTGAGGACCTGCCTGCTTCTCTTCTCCGAGAAGCTGCAAAAACACCTTTCACATTTCTTTTTTTTTTTTTTTTTTTAATGGGGGGGGAAAAAAAGCCGATTAAAGCTAACGTGCCTTACGATTCGAAATTGTATCACAGCCCGGCGCGGAGGCCGGACTTTTAATGAAATCCTGGCGGGGTTAAATCCGGAGCAGGGCGAGGGGCCGCCGGGACGGATCCCACCGCGGCCGCAGCCGCTTTCCTATCGCTCCCCGGCTCCCTCTCGGCCCGGTTTCTCCGGGCTCTTCCCAGCCGAAAGCGAGAGGGTTTGGCTTTGCGGGGGCTATTTTGGTTTCTGTTCCCCCGCCGCCGCCGCCGGGCCCTGCGGTTTGGCCGGTCCAGCGGCCGCAGAGGGCAGGGGGGCCCGGGGGGGGCGGGGG
>NW_008796044.1:16137303-16137891 GCF_000699145.1 Aptenodytes forsteri
TTTTTTTTTTCTTGGCAATTAAACGGCGAGTGACCAAATCGGATTACAGAGACTCTGCTTTAAACCTTTCAAGAGTAAACACCGAGCTGCAATGGGGAAATGCATCCGAAAGCGTTGTCTTAATTGAGTTTAAAACAAAACAAAGCCGGAGCGGAGACTAAACTGCATTAATATTGCTGGAATATTTCAGGAAGCAAATAAAACTAATATATGAGTTGCCATTAACATAATTTCGTTCTCCCTCTGTGTGGAGATGTTTTGGGTTGATGTTTTGAGATTGCAAATTGCAAAGCTAACCGTAATTTGCTATGAGGGCCTTCCTTTAAAATGTCTAGGAGCCATAATTAAAACTATTACCCTCATTTTCAGGAAATTCCTGTCTGGAAGCACCTTCCGAGGAGTATATTACAGGTTTTGAACATGTTGGATTTCGTTTCCTATTTATACGGGATTCTTTCTATTATTGTTATTTTTTTAAATAGACTCCGCCATCCATTCCCCCCCGCGAAGTTTCCATCCTTGAGACCGGTGTTTAACAATAGTTGCGCCATTTCTGCGCCGGGAGGGGAGGCCCGAAGAGCCGCCCCC
>NW_008796044.1:16138789-16141221 GCF_000699145.1 Aptenodytes forsteri
CCTCGCATCCCGGTGCCGCTGGCCAGAGCGGGGGTGCCGCGCTGCCCCCTGCGCTCCCCTGCGCGCATCTGCGCTCCGTGCGCCCCGGCGGCGGGGAAGGGGGGCGGCGGCGGTCCCGCACTCACCGTGCCGTGTCGGTGTGTCCGTCCCGTCCCCGTCCCCCGTGTCCCGTCCCGTCCCCCCGCAGGTCTGGTTCAAGAACCGCCGAGCCAAGTGGAGAAAGCGGGAGCGGAACCAGCAGATGGACCTGTGCAAGAACGGCTACGTGCCGCAGTTCAGCGGGCTGATGCAGCCCTACGACGACATGTACGCCGGGTACCCCTACAACAACTGGGCCACCAAAAGCCTCACCCCGGCGCCGCTTTCCACCAAGAGCTTCACCTTTTTCAACTCCATGAGCCCCCTCTCCTCGCAGTCCATGTTCTCGGCGCCCAGCAGCATCTCCTCCATGAACATGCCCTCCAGTATGGGCCACTCGGCCGTGCCGGGCATGGGCAACTCCGGCCTCAACAACATCAACAACATCAGCGGCTCCTCGCTGAACTCGGCCATGTCCTCGCCGGCCTGTCCCTACGGGCCACCGGGCTCGCCCTACAGCGTCTACCGGGACACTTGCAACTCCAGCTTAGCCAGCCTCAGACTGAAATCAAAGCAGCACTCCAGTTTCGGCTACAGCAGTTTGCAAAGCCCCGGCTCTAGTCTAAACGCCTGTCAGTACAACAGTTGACGGACTTGACACAAACCACGGCCGACCCTCCGACAAACACCGCCGACAAAGCAAAGCAGAAGCAAGGCGACGTTTAACGGAAAAGAAAAAAAAAAAAAAAAATGAAAACCCGATGATGATTAAAAGCAAAACCCGAGCAAGTGAGAGAGGAAAAAAACCCAAAAATCAAAACAAAACGCCACCAAAAAAACCCCAAAAAGCTCTGCGGACTTCGACTGTCTAGAAAAAAAAATATTAATGCAAACCAACGACGCAACCAACAGAACAGCGCTTTAAAAAAAAAAAAAAATTAAAAACAAACCATCAAAACCGTAAACGGACCAGAAAACTTTTGCAGGAGACACCGAAATCTGGTACATGGATGAGTTGCAATTTTTCTCTGGATTATGCGGGTTGTATGTGTTTACTTGAACTTGCACAGGAGTTGGTAAGGCGGCCGCTTCCCCGCGGGGAGGGCGGCGAGGGAGGGAGACGCCTCGGTGGTAAGAGCTGGTGGGACGGTTCTTGGCCGCTTGTCGCACGGGAAGAGTTTGGTTAATGTTTACCACTGAGAAACAGAATCACACTCGGAAAACCCAGGAAAAAAAAGGGGGGGGGGGGAGAGGAGACGAGAGAAGGGGGATGGGGGGGGGGGGGGGAGAAAAATATAAATATAATGCAGAGTAGATTCTGCGGGAAAAATGGTTAAAATATTAGGTATGAAACTATTAAAAATAATAATGACAAGGGTCAACCACTTATATAAGGTTATATTTATATCTACCGTTGCATTGTGCCGGATCATTGTCCTTGGCCGTTGAATAAACTGTTTTTAAAATGCATGATTCTTGATGTTTTTTCTTTAGTTGGAAGCTATAATCCAGTCATTCCTGATACTAAGCAGCTCAAGGTTCCTACCTCTTTATCCTTTCCAAAAGACTGCAGTATCCCCGGTTGTGAGAGAGCCCAGAACCCCTCCAGCGATGCCAAAACTGTTCGGCATTCTCCCCATCCAAAGTCTTATCCTGATAATGAAATTATCATTCATCTTTTTTTAAAAGCGGGGGGGGGGGGGGGGGGGGGGGTTTTGGTGTTTCTCTTTAAAAATAAAACCCCAAAACCCAAACCCCTTTTAGAGAGTCTAGGAAAAAAAGACGAAAAATGGTCTGTTATGAAGTGAATCCAGATACTGCACCTCTGCTAGAGAAACAGCGAGCCTCGGCGTCCGGAAAGGTTGCTTAGCAAAGCTGAAAGTGTTCCTCGCTTTTCTAACTGTGAAGGAAAAACAAGGAACCAAAAAAAAACCCCAAACCGATCTTAAGGTGTTATTATCTTAAGGTGTTATTATGTAAATGTAGATACTTTAACAAGTGCTTGTTGGCAAAAAAAAAAAAAAAAAAAAAAAAAAACAACATGGAAATGATAAATATGATCTTTATTAATACGCATACAAAACGCATATGAAGTTTAATTGCAGGCATATTTGTTGCTTATTTTTGTCGATACTTATTACCTGTAGATGACAAAGAAACATAATATAAAATGCACACGGTACTTCTTTCCCAGTGTATTTCACACCTGTGGTAAACGTTACGCTGGATGTTTCAATTATGCTGTTGTGGATAAGGATGCAGTATATATATTGTTTTATAAGTTATGTTTTGTGATTTTTTTTTTTTTTTTTCAAAATTAAGAGCATGGGAATAAAAAAAAACCTAAAAAAACC
>NW_008796044.1:16141691-16157680 GCF_000699145.1 Aptenodytes forsteri
AAATAATAACGCCCCGAGCCGTGGGTTGGGAGGTATTTTTTCCTCCCAAAATGGTTAACCCTCGCACCCTGAAGACCCCCCCGCGGCGTGTCGCAGCCTTGGGACCGCTCCTTCCCGCTGAACCGTTTTGCCCGTTTTGCTAAGGTGGGTTTTCCTCTTGCTCCTCCAAATTCTCCCCTATCCTGAATTTTAAAGGCTGTTCGATTTATTTCTTCTTTTCCCAAGCTGTTGCGAGCACAAAAGACTCTGATTTCATTACTATCTCATTACTATTGTGATTACTATTAATATTTTGTGAAAAAATGCCATAATTCAGGCAACGAAACGGTAAATTATCTGCGGCGAGGCCGGATCCGGCCGGTGCGGCCCACAGCCACGCCGTGCCCGCGGAGCCCCCGTCCCGGGGCTGGGGGGCTGCGCAGCGGCTTTGCACCTAACCCGGGGGCTCGGCAGAGAGGAGCTGAGTCTCTTTGGCTGCTTTATCACTTATTATAGCTACGGGAGCGTGCGCCAGACCAGGAAAACGACCGATTTTCCCCTCCAGTGTCCACCCGGGAGGGCATCTGCAAGCCCTCAGCTGTTATTTTAGCCTGGATTTTAGGTGTTCGTTTTCTCCTGTTCCTGGAGGTAGCACTGTTAGTCCTAAATCAGAGTAGGGGCTGCAGGGCTCACGTTTAGCCAAACCCTGCCGCCAAGTTTCGGTTGTTGTCGAAGTCTTGAACACCGACCCCCCCGCCCTGAAACTCAGTCTGCGGGAAAGAGCTGGGGACCAGGGGCACAGCCTGCTTGGGTTTACTGTGCCGGTGTCCGTCACCGGTGTCCCCCTGCCCTGTGAATGTACCAGGGAAAGCTGATCCGCTGCTGCTGGGCGAAATATGGGCATCTTGACACATTTATGGCTCAGGGAAAGGAAAATTCCAAGGAGACACTGAGCAGAAAGCAGCTCCTACACCTTCCCTGTGCACCTTTACAGATGCCCTGCTTCCAGCAGCCTTTAGGTCTCCCCCACAACGGTTAGAGCCTGAATTATTTGGGGTTTTGGTGTGTTTGAAGCATGGCTTGGGACCGCCTTGCCCAAGCACAGCTTTCTTAGGGATATGCCCCTGGAGGTGCCCAGGTGCGTGCCCATGCTGGGGGCAGCCGAGGGGGGCTGTCATTAATGGTCCCTTAGCCCCCAAACTCCCCAAAAGGGGGTCCCACGTATAAAATGGCTCTTCCCCACTGCTCTTTGTGCTTCGGTTTTTGCACTCCCTTTGCCAGCGTCTGGCTGGTGGGTGTTTCCGCACACCGGAGGCGATGGTTTTCCATCCCTTGCCCTGCGCATTCCTCCAAGTGGTTTCCAGTGCGTGAAGCTCAGGCAGGGATTTCTGAAGCTGCATCGCTTCGACCAAGCGTGGCTCCAGCCCAGTGGGACTCTGCCTTCCAGCGGGTGCTGCAGAGAGCCCCCAGACTCCTGCCCACTGATTGCAGCCTTGCCTTTGTCAAGGCAAGCAGATGCTTGGAGCCAGAGATACAGCGGAATCCGGTTTTCCATTTGTTCTGGGTGTGCTGCCTTACCTATTAGCATTTCCAAGGCAAAGCTGCCTGGGGAGCACTTTGCATACCTACCTGGGCTAGGGGTTCGCTTGGGAACGCTATACGGTCCTTGAGAGGTCCCAGACGACCAACCCAGAAGTTGCTGCACGGTGAAAGCTCCTGTTGCACCAGCCCAGATGAAGTTCACAAAGACTTTATGCCTCAGACTGCCCTGTTCATTCGAGATTAAATGTCTTCTAATAAAAAGGCTGTGGTCAGTTTAACTCCAAATTGCATACTTTTCTCTATCTGTGGCCTGGAACTCAGCAAACTATGCAAAGTCCCATTTAAATTAATGGGATGCTTCAGTACTGATTTTAATGGGATTTTTGATAATAAAAATAACACTTAGAAATGCCCTAACATTTTGCTGCAAACTTGCAACAAAAGTCGCTGGAACTGGGATAATAAAAATACAGGCTTTATATGAAACCTATGAAGGGTTTATCATTAACTTCACTGGCACAGTTTCAGGCCTTACTATTTTAGTTTACCCTTGTATAAGTAAAAATTCCTTTATCAATTAAACAAGAATCTGTGACAACTTTTCTGTTCCAGTCTGGCAATTTGCTGCAAACTTGCAACAAAAGTCGCTGGAACTGGGATAATAAAAATACAGGCTTTATATGAAACCTATGAAGGGTTTATCATTAACTTCACTGGCACAGTTTCAGGCCTTACTATTTTAGTTTACCCTTGTATAAGTAAAAATTCCTTTATCAATTAAACAAGAATCTGTGACAACTTTTCTGTTCCAGTCTGGCAACTTGTATGTGAAAATTTAGTTTGATATTATCAAAACAGCCAAGATTTTCAGACTCATAAACCAGCCTGTATACAAGGACTGAGAACAAATAAAAATAAGAAACTACACATTGTTTTTGCTAAGAGTTTGCCCATCAAACAAAGTTAAGTTGTTACTTCTAAAAAAAATACTTCATATCCCTCCTTTAATCTATCCAGGAGAACAGTTTTCTGCTCACCCTCATAGAAAACAGTAAAAACCTCCTTCAAAGTAAAATATGTTTTAATTAACAGAGCTGCAAAATAAAATCCACAGCTATGCAACACGCCTCCTCTGCAGCTCACCATTGTGCGAACCGCTCGGGCAAGCTGCTCTTATTAACAAGCTACAGGCTACGCTCTGCTCCAAACTGATTAAGCACTAGGGCTGCAGGCAGATTTTCTATCAAAAATGTTTCAATGGCAGCCAGCCTTTTCTTTTGCGGCATGATTTTTTTTTTTTTAACAGGAAAAAATAATTTGTTTATCCCCAACTCCAATTTCTCTAATGAAGAAAGCATATGCACGGAATTTTTATTTACCAAAAAACTTCCCAACAAATAAAAATTCCTGTAGGAAATAAAAGAAGAAAAACAAAAGAACATATGTATTTGATTTTTTCCCTTCTTCACCCAAGTAATTTCTTGCAAAAACCCAGGTAACAATGTTCAGTCTCTGCTGGAGACGATCAAATTTGCTCACAAATCTTCCCAGGAGATCAGTGGAGCTGAGCGAAGGCTTGTGCCCGGCGAACCCCACCGATGTAAATGAGCAGTCCAGAACCAGCTCCTCCCGACACCTCTGCTGATGGAGACCTACAACCCACAGCAGCGTGCGATGCCTCCCCAGAATGACATGTAAAACAGCACCCGATCCGGGTTGCTAATTCAAGTCTCGCATAGCAGCTTCAGAGCTTCCCAAAAAAATCTATGTGTTAATATGCAAGAAACAAAAATCTGACTTAGTATGAGCAGGGACAAAGTAGCTGCTGTCCCCCAGGAGCGCAAAGCAATTTATTTTACAGGCTTCAAAGTGATACATGCCCGGGTATAGGAGATTAGCAGTGGGATTTTCAAAAGCCCTATGTGAGTGAGGACCAGATTTAAAAAAATGATTCAGTGAATCAGTCCTGGTGTGAGATTTTCCTAGAAGTGAGTTAGGCACCTGGGACTTAGACACTAAGAGTGAGACTTTTAGAGGGATTTAGATGTCTCAAGATACAGCTAAGTACATAGTGGGATCTTTAAAAGCACCCAGTGCCTGTGTCTATCAGAGGTATCTGCTCTGGCTCCTGCTGAGGCTCCTTTAACTGCCTGGGTGAAACTGTGAGAACTCAAATCCCTTCCAAAGGCTGGCTCTCGGCATTTGGGCACCCTCAAAAATTCCCATTCTCCCTCCACCCCCTTCTTTTCATTTTCCCAGAAAGTCTAGAAGGAGGGTTCACTCATTTAAGAGCTAATTCAGGAAAGTACTTAAGCACACAAGGAAACTACGCAGCAAAATGCTTCTAGGCATGAGGTGAAGCCCTGGTCCCACGGAGGCCAGCTGGAGATTTGCCGCTGGCTGCGGGGGAGCGGGGCTGTGCCCTGTGGATAACCGCAACACTGCTCGCACCCTGCTGCTCGCACTCTACTGAAGTCAGCAGACTCAAGCTGCTTAAAGTTAAGCATGAAGTTAAGCGAGGTGAAGGAAGCATTTTGGAGAGCCGTTCTCTCACAAGTCCGTGTTTGAAGTCAGGTCCTAAATTTAATCTTATGCTCTCACAAAGCCAGACCCCACTCTTTAAACATTTACAGGGGCAGGTTTTGAACCTTTGAAAGCAAACCTGGAAAGGCAGGTGAGAAGGCTGGGGGCCAGCCCGCTCTCCCCTCCCCAGGAACCGGCTAACACAGGCAGCAGCCTCCCCTCCCTGGTCTGCAGAAGCCAGCACCTTTCGGAAGCATCCCCTCCAAGGCGGGTTCAGCAGTGGAGCCCGGGGCTGGGACGTCCTGCGTGGGTCTCTGCCCACGTCTCCAGCTTGTTCCCTGCAGCGAGGAGAATAAAATACCGTGAGTCAGTGCAGATATTTGGAGCTGGAGGGAAGCTCATTATTCTTTATGGCAGGGAGGCGTGCTTACACCTCTCACCCTGAGCTCACAGAGCCTGCTGAGATGGGTCTTGGCCCCTCTGCTGACCCACCTCTGCGGTCCCATGGACCGATGCGGTGGCACTGAACTGGGTTCAGCACAGAACCCGTGCAACCTCTCTGCCTGGCATGGTAGCAAAAAGGGCTGGATCCTGTCCTCTGAAAGCTCATCCTCTTACCTTAAGTGGCTTTGCATGTTTTACCTCTGAGCACGTCAGCTTACGGCCCCTTCCCACTTGCCTGTACCCCCCTAAGACTGTCCCGTCTGCCCCATACACCTACCCCAGCCATGCTCCATGTGAGGAACACAGGACCGCTCCCCTCACTGGTCCCCATCTCATTTCCAGGGCTTCAGGGAGAGCGGTAAGCAGCGGTCGTCTGCTGTCCATGGGCTAAGGCTCACCGGGCAGGGGCTGGCACCTCCACTGGTCACATTTGCAGGGGTCATAATTTGAAAAAGGCAGAAACTGCCAATCTCCAGTCGTGTCCGCTTTCCTGACCTGAACCCGCCCCGTTACCTGTCCTCTCCATACATTTCAACAAGCTCTGACAACATGCATACCTGTTCGTTCCATGGCTCCCCCGCTCTGTGTGTATTCACCTGCCTTACATTTCCTCCTCCCTCGTTCCTTACCTGTCTATCCCACACAAATACCTGCCTACCTCAAGCCTACCTGGATGTGTGATTTAACCACCGGTTGCGTGTATCACACTGTTCTATACATCTTCATCTCTCTGATCTCTGATCTGAGATCATAACTATGAATTTATTTACCTGCACTCTCCAGGCTCTCTGGTATAACTGTTCTACACAGACATATTGAATTTGTTCATCTCTACCTTATACCCACTCATTTAGCTGACCCTCCTAACCTCCCTGTAGCCAACGAATATCATATTACTTTATAATACATAAACCTGACAACTCCATCTCTGACATATTTACCTAATCTTCTTTCTTTTGTTTTAACACAGTTTAGTATCAGCTAAACACAAATGTATCATATATTTCTACCTGTTCCTCTAAGGTGCAAGGTTAAGATTCAGTTAGAGATAGGGTTAAGGATTACTGCTTAGAGTTAGGGTCAGGGTTTGGTTAGGGTTAGGGTTGGGTTGAGATTGCTTTAGAGTTAGGGCTAGGGTTGGTTCAGCATTTAGGATTACGTTTGGGTTATGGCTGGGTTAGGTTTAGGGTAGGATTGTTTAGGCTAGGGTTGGTTCAGCATTTAGGATTATGTTTGGATTATGGCTGGGTTAGGTTTAGGGTAGGATTATGGTTAGTATCAGGGTCAGTGGTAGGTCTCAGCTTCTGTTAGGGTTAGGTATTGAGTGCAGAGTTTTAGGTGAGGTTAGGGTTATGGGTTAGTCCTATGTTCAGATACTGTTGGGTTAGGGATAGGTTTGGCTTAGTGTTGTGTTAGGATAAGCTTTAAGCTTAGGGTTGGATTTGTGTCAGGATTTAGATTTAGGGTTAGTTTTAGGATTGGTTTGGGAGTCACATCTCAGCCTTGATCATGTAATTTCTCTATGCTTATTTCTTGTGCAAACAGATCTGTTCTCTTTCTGTTCACCTATGACTGCAGATCACCTAATTTTCTCTCCCACACATCCCTGTAGGTGTTTATAGTTGAGTTTCATAACACTTAGCAATCCATTTTCCCCATGTATTCTCATTTACCTGACCTCTTTGCCTATTTTGCATACATTCATGTCTCACACATCTAGTCTATCTCACATCGCTCTCGTCCTTTCTTACAGCACTAATGTATTCATCACTTCTGCTTTTGCCTGTCATGCCTAAGACATCAATGCAACTAGTGCCACGATTAATGAGCTTTTTTCGCAGTCTCGTTTATACATACTCATTAAGCTAACGCCTGTGACTACTTACCTATCTGAGCAACCCGATGCAAATTTTAATTATTCTCTCTGGATTTCCATAGCACGTGGTAAACTATATATTTTCATCTCCCTCCTTGTTCCACCCATATTCATCTCTCTGCTCACTCGTACCCACTCTGACGAGCTTCCTGGTACCCACTCATCTGTATGTGCACCCACATCCTTCTTCACCAGGATTTACTCCCCCCGTTTAGCATCCCTCTGACTGGTACTTGATCATCAGGCTAATTTCTCAACACTCCCAGCTCATGAATACTCCTCTGTCTCTTTATCTACCCAATACCTAGTCCAACCTGTTAGCTCGCTAATCGTTCCAAGCTTGTTTTTTCAGCATAATCTCTATTCTGTATGAATTTTATATGTAATCTATTTACTCCATGCCTATTTTCTCTGACTCTTCCTTAAGTGCTCTTTTGCTTTTTCCCGTATCTGCTCTTCGTTCGTGTCTGTGCACTTTATCTTTTTTTGTATGCATCTACCCAATACTTCCTTCACTCACCTATGTCTTGCACGTCACCTTTTTCACACTTCTCTGTCTTTGTATTTGCAGGAGTCTCGATGACTAGATACCCTCTCTATGGGTGTTACTCATCTATTACTCTATTAACTACTCATCTATTAACTCTGTTATTGTTCTTCTTTTATCTGTTCCTCCCTCTATCCACATTCCCTATAATCAATGCCCTATTCACCCTATCAGCCCATATTTTCTGGCTGTATTAGTCATATATTTATTCCATCCTTCCAGCTATCTTTCCATCCCTTTACCCAGACAACACATGTTCTGTCTGCTGTAAACCTGTCCATCTCAATCTAATCTCTTTCTCTTTTGGCCTTTAATTTATTAATCTGATCTCTACAGGTTTATCTAGTCGATCTTTCTAGCTAATACAAGCTCAGTTAATAATCTCTTCAGTCGGTATATATACCCATCCCTTCATCCACCCATCCATCCAATTTCTACTCCGCTGACTTAACCCCAGAATATTCACAGTATTTCTAGCGGACCACCTCTTCCTCCTTACGTCCATTTTCCCGTTTTAGATCTGTTAGTGCCACTGCTGCTCATGTCACTTTTATTTAATTTATGTAGCCCAGAATTTCTCTACATATCTCTACCTAAACTTGTTAATTGATACAGATATCAGTCCATGTCTCCATTTATTCCATGTGTCCCGCTAAGTTTTCTATTATATCTGTACTTATCTACTTGCTACCTATTAGAGCTTCATACTTACAATACCTACTTGTGACAGTCCACATTTCTGTATTTTAATCTATCCACATTACATTTACTCTGCTTAACTTCCCAGCCACCCAGCAGTTACTTTACCTACCCAGTCCAGCTTTCTCTTTTCCACATTTATCTGTTCCACGCCCATCCAACAAACCAATATGTGATATGCAGACACCTATTTGCTCATTGTAACATGGCTATCAGGCTCGGGTATGCTGCAATCCATCCCATCCATATTTCTCTGTCTAGCTAATTTCAGGCTTATTCTAAGCTTGCTTTCTTTCTTTCTTTCTTTTGCTTTCTTTCTCTTTCTTTTTCTTTCTTTCTTTTTCTTTCTTTCTCTTTCTTTTTCTTTCTTTCTTTTTCTTTCTTTCTTTTCTTTCTTTCTTTTGCTTTCTTTCTCTTTCTTTTTCTTTCTTTCTTTTGCTTTCTTTCTCTTTCTTTTTCTTTCTTTCTTTTCCTTCC
Source organism: Aptenodytes forsteri (assembly GCF_000699145.1). NCBI lineage: Eukaryota > Metazoa > Chordata > Aves > Sphenisciformes > Spheniscidae > Aptenodytes > Aptenodytes forsteri. Next base: position 16,149,779 of record NW_008796044.1, read on the forward strand.
CTCCTTCCTTCCTTCCCTCCTTCCTTCCCTTCTTCCTTCCTTCCTTCCTTCCCTCCTTCCTTCCTTCCCTCCTTCCTTCCTTCCTTCCTTCCCTCCTTCCTTCCTTCCTTCCCTCCTTCCTTCCTTCCCTCCTTCCTTCCTTCCTTCCTTCCCTCCTTCCTTCCCTTCTTCCTTCCTTCCTTCCTTCCCTCCTTCCTTCCTTCCTTCCCTCCTTCCTTCCCTTCTTCCTTCCTTCCTTCCCTCCTTCCTTCCCTTCTTCCTTCCTTCCTTCCTTCCCTCCTTCCTTCCTTCCCTCCTTCCTTCCCTTCTTCCTTCCTTCCTTCCTTCCTTCCCTCCTTCCTTCCTTCCCTCCTTCCTTCCTTCCTTCCTTCCTTCCCTCCTTCCTTCCCTTCTTCCTTCCTTCCTTCCTTCCTTCCCTCTATAGTTCTCCCATACCTAGCTCTACATTTTTAAATATTCCTATTTTATGGTAAATCCAGCCAGCGCCTCTTCTGTCTACATATTTATCCCGTGGGTTCACTATGCAGCCCGTCAGCCACCTCATCCCTAGCTCCACCACCCAGCTATCCCGCCAGCTCCTACATAAACTTTCCGCCCACCCAGATGGGACTTGCTCTAACACAACACATCCCACATCTATTCTACTTATCCCGATGTGCATCAGGACCACACTCACCATACCAAACCCCTGGCTAGGCTGTCTAGTCCATGTCAAATACACACGCTTTCCCTCCATCGTTACTTCTTCTCTATTAGTATCAGATTATCCATCCTCTGCACAGACCCTGTATGTGTCTATGTAATTATGCCAATTAGTCTAATCCATCTGTCCCCCCCGTACCTGTCTGTATATCTCTACCCATTTATTCCTGTAAGTTTATATCTAACCTGTCCATCACTTTACACCATAAAATCCAGCAACCAACACATGTGGCCATTCGGTCCAGGTGCCCAACGTGCTGTCCCTCATTATACAAGAGGTAATTCAGTTCAAAGTAACTTTCGGTAATAACGCTTTTATCACTCTTGGTGACCCAGCCTTGTGTCAGACTGATGGGTACAGGGATCCGGAGAGCAAGAATGGATATTGCCTGAGTAAATGTCCTGTAACCCCAGGTGTCTCAAAGCAGAAGTAACAGTCGGTTGCAAACAAGAAGTTTGCTCCTGACACGGGGAGGGGGGTCAAGACCGTTATGCCAACAAGCTGAAGAAACATGGACGTCAGGAACAGACAAAACAATCATCTCTGCATCTGTGAAATGTGTGATTTTCATGATATGGGACCGATTTCTCCAACTTTCAATACCCACGTGGGTGTGGCAGCTGCACTGGTTGTTCTGCAGGTATGTCTTTTGTCATCATATGTATCAGGGTAAGAGAACTGATATCCAAGGTTCCCACGTGAGCTTTCCACTCTCTCCTTATAAGTTTGATTTCCTATTTTTTCATAGTACTCCAAGCAAATCTATACCTGCCTGCAGCTGTTCCTAGGGGAGTTTCTAGACTGCAAAATAGATACCCTCCCTCTTCTCACTCTTAACCATTTTTCTGCTCAAATTCTGGACCCTGACCTGGGTTCAAACAAGAGCCTCGCAGGGCCAACCTGCTTGGCTGAAAGGGTGAAAACCTTTGAAGCCTTGAGTTTGGCAGTGTTCAGACCCAGGAATTTGGATTATCAGGATGCTGAGCCACGGGATTTGGTTTTGAATGCTTTGCTGTTATTTTATCTATTCTCAATTACTCTCCAAAACCAAACCAGTGTCACTTGATGCCAAAAAAATTTTGGGATCAGTGAACCATCAGGTGGCAAAGACTGACAAGGCAAGTCTGGAAGTGCATGGAGTTACGCTCCCAGGTGCCGCAGAGGGAGCCGAGGACCGGGATGCCCTGTGAGCCTTTGCCGAGTCCTTGCAAGTCACACATGCGGCAGGAGCTGGGGGAGAGGAGGGCAGGAGTCGGGAAACTCTTGGGAAAGTGTCATAAATACCTCTCGATATTCCCCGAGATAGCAGAGCCTGTACATGCACCGCTGGCCACAATCACCAGCCTCTGTGAGAAATTGTTTGTCTTGGTCTTTGCATTAGGTAAATGCCCAACCCAAATTCACTGATAAAAGCAGACACCGAAAAAAAAAAAAGAAAAAAGAGAGAAAAAAGAAAGAAAAAAACAACCCAGAGACAAGGGTTCCTTGGGCCCCCAATCAACAACAAAAAAGGCAGCAACCAGACAGCCATTTAGCGAGCATCTCAAAGCTATCTACTGTCTGCTGGAGGGGCTTTAAAGGCATCAGATTTGTGTGTTTGGCTCAAGCCAAGCGAATTGTAGTCTAAAGCTTTTCCTTGAATTCAAGGCTGTGTTTACTGCAGCCAGGGCGAGGGGAAGGAGGCAACCCCAAAGCCCTCCCTCCTCCACTTCCCCCACCCTGCAAGCCCCAGGCTTGAAACTTGATTTAAAAAAAAAAAAACAAGATTGAATTTCAGTTTGCAGGATTAGGGAGACGACTTTTAGGGGCTGCTTGTTGGAAAAAAAGCAAAGCAAAGCAGCTGGGAGGGATTAGGCTGAGCTGGCGTCTGCACTTTCAACTGATTCAATTTTGCTCCACAAGACATTGTATCTGAGCCTTTCTGGAGACTATTCAAAGCAAATCATTTTCATTTTACCATTTGGTAAGTGATCAGAGTCTATTTTTAGTGTCTTGGAAGCGTCGGGTTTTTTCTCTCTCTCCTTTTCTTTTCTTTTTTTTTTTCTTTTTTTTTTTTTCTTTTTTTTTTTCTTTTTTTTTTTCTTTTTTTTTTTCTTTTTTTTTTTTTCTTTTTTTTTTTTTCTTTTTTTTTTTTTCTTTCTCCACTCCATTCTCTTCCACAATTGAATATCTGTATTTGGGGTATCAAGAACAGGCATGTTTGGAGGGAATGTTTACCACAGCCAGCAGCTTCAATTTATTTTATGCCTCACTTCAAGAAGAAAAGGCACCAGAGAGAGGTTGGAGCTGGCAGGGCTGTCAAGCCACTCTCTCTCAAAGCCTCCCAGAGCCCAGGCTCTGCACCAGTTTGGTTTTTTCAGGTGATTCCTTACGATTGTGGCAAATCCAGCCAGTTGCATGCGGGTCCCCGCAGCCTGCGGGGCTGTTAGCAGAGGTTAGGGTCCCCGTGCCCAGTGGGCATCGGGCAGGGAGGGCAGGGGGGAACTGGGATGCAGCCGAGGGTCCAAGCTGAGGTTTTTCCAGCTGATCCTTCCCCCCCCCCCGCAAAGGTTAATTTGGCAACTTGGTGATGTTTTGCAAAATCTTTGGTGCCTTTGCTGCATTTTTCATTGAAAAAAACAGAAATCAGAAAACCTTTTTGAAAAGAAGAAAAGGAAGGAAAAAAGTCCATTCTCACTTGCAGGGAGGGAAATGCTTTTCCTTCCAGTTTAAATGCATTTTGCCACATTTTGCTTTTTCTTAAATTTCACTTCACTGAAAATGAAAGGGTTTGGGGAGTGTTATTTTCTTTCTTTCTTTCTTTCTTTTCTTTTCATTCTTGGAGCTGTTTGGTCTGGTACCTTGCTCCACAAACGGAAACCCCCCTACAAAAGGGGGCACAGGTTGGGTGAGGGTCCCACAGCATCATCCTCTGGTCCTTCCTGGCCAGAGCAGTTTCCTTAGACTTTGGGGAGGACAAGGGGCTGTGATCCCCTCACTGAAAGTACTGCTTGAGCAAGGGTCTTGCAAGCAATGGTTAAAAGCATTTCTCTTGCTGGCCTTGCCACAGATTCATTGTGTACCTTTAGGGCAAGTTATTTGTTCTCTTTGCATCTTCCCTTACATAAAATGCCTGTAGCAGGGAACAGAAAATGATAAACGCTAGGGCGTTTTCCTCCCCGGACTGTATTGCAAAATACCAGTTTGCTCTGGGAGCACTAAAGCCTTCCTCTGTTCCCCAACCCAGAGATGGCAGATAACCTATGCAATATCAGACACTGCATTCCCAAATCGAAAAGCCAACCTCTGGACGAGAGTCCTCGAGGATGAATGGTTTTCGTTCTTCTATTATATTCTTCAGGATGTGCTTTTCCTATTAGTGGCGTCTATAAAGCACTTGCTTTCTGTAACAGGGTGCAGATTGCATCCCAAATCAAGCGGGTGAGTTTATTCAGTTTAGTTTGTCCGTAAAATGGGGGTAAGGCATCGTCAGTGCCTGATGGGCATCCCCGTGGCGGGGCGAGGTGTTTCGGAGGGCTGCTGGCAGCAGCCCCCTTGGGACCGCCAGCCCTTTGAGAAGCACAGGGCCACTCGCGGTGAGCACTTACACTGGCAAGATGCAGCTCGAAGGGACAGAGTAAAGCAACAAGAGGAATGTAATAAAACACTACCTCTGTGCTGGGGGGAGGACAGTGTGGGAAGTCTTAACGGCACCAGATCCAAAAATGAAGCCACGGGTGAAGGAGGGACACGTGCAGGGAGGCCACCCCCTGCCATGAGAAGGACCTTTAGGAGGGTTTGGTAAGATGTCTAGGATCAGCTGTTCCTTAATAACAAGGAAAAAGCCTCCCCTGCCTTGTCCTTGCTGTCCTGGGCTGAGCCTGTAGCCTGGCCGGGTGTTTTAGCCAAAGCAATCCCCCACCCCGCAGAGCCAGGCAGCAAGAGCTGCTAGCTATTGTAATAGCAACAATTATTTATTCACAAGCTGGAGCAAAAAGGAATCTGCAAGCAGGGGGAGAGAAGGGGGAGCAAAACACGACCTGATCTTGTAAAAGAGAGCCTTAAAAAATACCATACATGAAGGTCCTTGCACAAGCTTTTTATTTATCAGTCTGCAGTCAGAAGAGGAGAATGCAATAAGTGCATGGCACACAGGGAACTGGGGGTAGGAGGGTCTTTTCTAATAAAAGAGAATGGGTCTGAACAAAGAAAAAGGTTCTGCTAAACTGATGGTGGCAGATGGCATCAGCCCCACCATGTTCCCCTTCAATTGCGGGAAAATATAGTAAAGCAATTTAATGAAAACGCTTAAATAAGCAAACAGTGCAGTTAATTGAACCCATATGCATTAGGAAGGAAATCTAAAGTATACTGATTCATTAAGTTTTATATAACTGTAAACCCCCAGAACCTAAGACAGAGTAAGAAGCCATGATGAAGTGCCAACTAGAAGGAGACCTTCTACCCAGCTTCACTTCGATCTGTTTTGTTATGACAAGAACAAGTGGTTTTAACAAGTACACCATAAATCAGGAACGTGCACTCCAGCCTGGAGTCTTCCAGGTACCAAACTGTGCTGCAAACTCACATTCCTTTTCTTCTGGTAGCATTTTTTATTTTCCAAGACAGAAATAACTGGAACTTGGATGCTGTCATCTGCAAAGAAAATAAGCAGTGAAGAGCTGGTCCTTGAGGTCTTTATTAATTTTTTTATTCAAGAAAACTTAGCATAGTATCTAGACGACATCTAACTGAAGGCCACAGGTTGATCACACTTGGCTTTGACTGGTAAAACAAAATCCTCTCTTTTGCAGTGACCGTGCCTCTCCAGCCATGACCTTTTGGGTAGAGAGGTGGCGTAGACAGAAAGCTGGGGCTGGGAAAGGCAGCAGGTTTGCTGTTCAACAGGCTCGTCTCTTCCAGAGAGCTTCTCCCATACCCACAGTTTAAAAACTGTCCAGAAGGAAAATCCTGGGGAGAAAGCTGCTCCGGCCCCATTGGAGCAAGTGCGAAAGTTCCCTTTGCAAGAAGGGCAGAACTTCACCTACAAACCAGGAAAACCTCGGAAATGCTTGGTTCAGGATTTGCCTCGATTGGCTTAGGTCTGGAGGTACCAACTTTGGTTCCCACTTTCCCTGAGCTCTCCCTGGCTCATGAAACAAGATCCGTTCAGTTTTCAGAGAAATCTGGTTTACTGCAAATAAAAGCCAACAAATTACGATGATTTGATCCCAAGCCGTGGAAAAGACTGACAGCTGGGCTTTGGGGTTTCCAGTGATGCTGATTCAAAGTGCCATTATAGTGACCAGAATGGGAAGAACTTCATCCTCAGTAACTTCAGTCTGAAATGAAGGTGACCTACAACCAAGAAGAAGAGTCTCAAGCTAATTGGAAGGGCATCTCAGAGCATCCAGGCTGGTTCAGGAGGTCATCAGTAACCCATGAAGACACCAAGGCCTTTCCCATTCACGTTCATCTGTTGACATGCACAACTCAGTGGATGGGGGATGTAACAGGAGAAAAAGCTACAAAAGGAAAAAATTACAAAATTAAGTTTTCTTGCATAAAGGTTGACCAGGGAGGCTAAATCATTGCACAGTGCAATTCTTGGTGCTCAGGACTAAAAAAACCAACCACCTGGAAATAAGCACAAAGCAAGCAAACATCTTTTATGAACACGCAAAATATTACAGAAAAATATCTTAATTTAAAAACCAATAAAGCATCTTTTATGAACACGCAAAATATTACGGAAAAATATCTTAATTTAAAAACCAATAAAAATAAAGGCACAAAAGACTTCTAGGTGGGGTCTTCACAGAGACTTACAGGTGTGACCATTTCTCGGTCTCTCCATGGGTGACCCCATGGGCATTGCGGCGTGGGGCTCCCAAGGGATGGGGAGTGATGGGGGCATGAAGGTGCATGGGATGGCCTGACCCTGCCACCCAGAGCACTTCAGCCGTGCTGCAAAATAGATGCAGCCACTGTCTGAAGGGAAAAGAAATGCCGGTAGGTGAATACAGCAATCCCTGTTTGAATTTCCTGGATGTCAGGCACAGTTAATGTAAGGGAGACAGAGGGAGAGAGCTGAAGTATTGGCCCCAGTTCAACAAAGCACTTAAGCACAAGCTTAACTGTAAGTACGTACTTAAGTCCCTCCTTATATAGCAGAACATATGTTAACGCCTCGCTGAAGCCCGTGTTAAGTGCATGCTTAAAGTTAAGTGTCTGCTTAAGAGCTTTGTTGAATCAGGGCTGTTGTTTACTTCTAACAATTGATGTCTCCTGGAATATCCACATTTCTGGTTGCAAACCTGATGCATCTGTTTTCTCTTAACATTATTAATAGAGTCATTCTTTAAAAAACACACGACGACACGATGCTTGAAAAATCTGTGATCGCTGCATTCAGGAGAGCAAGTGACCAACAAGTCCTGAGCATTTCCACAGAGATCCCCATAGGCATCGCCCATGTTTCCCCACATCTGGTACTTCCCTTTTATTCTAGGGAGTTTAAGGGGAAGCAACAGGGTTACAAAACAATGTGGAGTCACCAAAAATACAAATAATCTGAATTTAGCTTGATTAGAAAAAAAATGTGTTACCAATGTTAACAAATCTTGAACTGTCAGAGATTGCTGGAGTATAAACTTGTAAAGGACAGTTAAATTCTTAACATAAGTGTGTGTCAAATTAGTATACATACATGTAAATAACATAAATATAAAATTATGCCCATAAATAGAATAGCTATGTCAGAAAATCCTGAACTGTGGAAGATTATTGGAATACGGCTTAACTGCACCAGCAGGTAGCAGGAGGAACATCTGAGGCAAATGAAGATGATTCACAGTTTGGGTTCTTTTCAAAGCTATGCACTTCCAAAGGAGTCAGCCCCCATAGAAATTTCACTCATTAAAATTCACTGCAGCGTGTCTGGGAAAGCGCTATCGGGATGCTCTCAGGGACTGCCAGGACAGGTAAGGCACAGAGCAACATTTTGTGCCTCTACTCATCTTTTTTTTTATATAATCTAGTTTTGCCTGGTTGTTGGGCACCTCTCCGGCTCCTTGCTCCCCTTCGGAAACAAGGCTGCTCGCTCCATCACTCCGGGTGGGTGTCAGCATCCCCATGGGGGTCCCAAGGCAGATTTGGGGACCCGCTGAGGCCCCGCGGTGTCCCAGGAGCGGCGGGCGGCCATCCTGGCTGCGGTTTCA
>NW_008796044.1:16158055-16181045 GCF_000699145.1 Aptenodytes forsteri
GCTGAGGCCCGCGGTGGCCCAGGGGCGGCGGGCGGCCATCCTGGCTGCGGTTTCACTGCCCGGGGCTCAGGTCTGCCGCCAGCCCTCCTGGCCCTGCTGGGCGGTTTCCCAGCGATGCTGGAGACTTAGACCACAATAGAAGGAAATCACTAAAGCTGAATTGCTCCAAGTAAGTCCTCAGCAGGGTTTGACTGGTAAATATTTAACAAGGAGAACTCCCTATCCTCTCCTGGTACGTATTAAACTAATACATTTATTTTCGGGGCTCAGGTCTGCCGCCAGCCCTCCTGGCCCTGCTGGGCGGTTTCCCAGCGATGCTGGAGACTTAGACCACAATAGAAGGAAATCACTAAAGCTGAATTGCTCCAAGTAAGTCCTCAGCAGGGTTTGACTGGTAAATATTTAACAAGGAGAACTCCCTATCCTCTCCTGGTACGTATTAAACTAATACATTTATTTTAACAAGGGAAACGGTTTCCCCAAGCTCCTGCTCAATTTGAGCTCTTGACTTCTACAAAAGCCTCAGTAAGATAGGCTTCCTGGGGCTTGGTAATTTGCTGGGACTAAACGAGAGATGGCTCCGAGCCATGAACTTGGAGTCTGGAGGTGACAGGACCTCCCCAAGGTTGGGGAGAGCTTGGTACTGGGGTTGCCATTCCCACCTGCCTCCAGACTGGTCCGATACCCACCTCAGGACATCCCTGCCACCACCAGGTTCTGACCACTTCAGCCATCCCGTGGAGCCAGGTTGACCATAACCCATCACGATTTCCATGTGCTGGCAGCGGTTCACATGCCAAGTCCTCCCCACAGAGGCTTTGCAAAGCACCGGCTCCATCAGCACCCATCCCACGCTCCCTTGGGCCCCCAGCCCTTCCTGCTGCCTCTCTCCTCGTGCTCAGATAGAGCTGGGTGTCACAGGCAAGGACATGATGCTGGGAGAGCAAGCAGCTCCCATGCCTTCTCCCCGGGCTGGTGATGTTGAGGTTTTATCCCCCCTCAGCTCTGCTCTTTGCTCCGTTGCATAGACCAGAGGGGGACTGGCAAACCCCCAAGAGCAAAAATGCTTTCACTACAGAAGAGCCTCCGAGATGCCCAAAGCCAGTTGTCCTCAGGAAACCCTGCTGAGCCATCTCCTGATGCTTTCTGACCTAAATAGGACACACTCACATATGTAGTCCCACACATGGGGGCTCAGCGCTCCCCAAGACCTTCCCGCATGAGCCGGGGCTCTGTCCCACAGCTGGGACTGGCCGTGTCCCCCTGTGCTCCGAGCAGGATGGTGGCTGCCAGGCGAACGCCGCCTCTGCAAGACGTGCCCCGAATGGCTCACGGGACACGTCGCCGGTGCCAGGGCTCACCCACTTCACTCACGGGCGCCCCACAAACTGCATGGCTGCTTTCCCTGCCATGGCATTGCCATCGCTGGGGGCCCCAGAGACAGTCCCATCCCCTGCAGGCAGCAGGGGCTCCTGGTGCTGCCTGCCGTCCCAGCTGGCAGAGGCTGGCGCTGCCTTTGTGGGTTGCAGGCAGGATCTGAGGCTGCTGGAGTCTCTCTCGCTCCCTTGCTAATGTTTTTCAGACTTGCCCTCAAGGAAATAAAAAGCTTTGAAAGCAACTCCTAGCTTTGCATCTTTGCTCTGAGCCATCCCATGACTCCAGCACTTCCACTCTGACTCATGGGCGAGAGGGCAGGTTCGAACAACTGTGGCCGCCTCTGCCAAGGCAATTATGACTCCTGGCGTCACGGCCCAAAAGCCCCTGGGAAACTTTCCCTGCCCAGCTTACCCTGGTTGCAGTGTGCACGAGCAGCTGGGGGGTGATGTGCGGCATTCCCAGGAGAGATGCAGGTGCTTGTAGGTGGAAATGGCAGATGCAAGACCTTGCTGTGTTGAGAAGATCTCTCTCCCTCCCTCCCTCCCTCCCTCCCACAAAACATCTTCTGTTCCACAGCCTGCAGAGCAGAGACTGCCTTGGCATCTCCCCCGGTGTCTCATGGTTAGCTAGTGCTGGGAGATCCTTTCAGATGATGCCATGAGCATGGAAACATCCAGCAAAATCCCACTTTGGCCTGAGCATCTGACGCTTTTTCTCCTGCTGCCATGATCTGACATCATGTTTACCCTTCATCACCACCAAAAACTAACCTGTGAAGTGTCTCTCCAAGTATCCCTTCTCCAAGTCTGCCTTCAGTTCTTCACAATATTTAATAAACTTCCCTCCTGGAAAGGGTTGAGACGAAACAAAGAACATTCGCAAATGTTTTCCTCACCCTCACAAGCAAGCAGAAAGCCTGTCCCCGTCCCCACCTGTCCCAGCCCGCAGCAGGCGGCCAGGTCTCTCCCACCGCCAACAATATCAGTAGGAAAATCCTTTCCACTCTGTTTTTCTGGGATTGTGATTCCAGCAAGTCTTACAGCAGCTTGGCAGTATAGTAAATAAGAAACAGATTTCCAAATGTTTTGTTTTACCATTTTCTTCTTTGCAGCATCTAAGCCCAGAGGCCGGGGACCTGACTCCCGAAGGTCTCCATCTGGATCGCCGATCTGCACCCGCAGGCAGTAACCCCGTGGTGAGGCAGGCACCAGGCATGGGCGCAGCCTGGCAGGAGAATACCTCAGAGGAGAGCATGCCATGTGGACCGGCAGCTAACCAGGACAGCCAAACTGCATGGGCAACTCTTCAGAAGTGCCCAATTTTGATGCAAAATGGAAACCTGGATAGAAAACAAGGCCCCTGGCACATACCCCATGCCGAGGATGATAAGCAATGAAACATCCTTTGCAATCGCTTGGATGTTTCTACAGCCAGCTTCTGTGCTGGTTTGAGATTTTGTGTTGCTTCCTATCGCGGTTGTTCCCAGTTGCATTTTTCCCATGTCCTGTCTCACGTCTGTGAGTATTAATGTCAGATTTGAAAACTCTGGGAGCGATCCCCTTCCCGCACCAGCATCAGTCCAGAATAACTTCATCAATTGGAATTAGCCCTGGTGCACGGGCATGCAAGAGAAGCATGAACTGAAGGATTCAGGTAATTATCCCTATCGTGACAGAAAGCCCATTTGCAAGCCTTTTCTTAATCTCTTTCTAACTGGACTCTCCACTCCTTGAACTCGGGAAGTTCCCACTGAGTTCAGACCCTCCCCTACAATATTCCTTGCTGCTGGGACAGGCAGTGGGGATGACTCTGGGTCTCATGACTTTTATGTGTCAGAGCATGATGCTACCTATGAGACTCGTACCAGATACAACATCCATCTGAAAATTACCTCTTATGCAAGACGAGGCTGGACTCCACACCGTTGTACATTTTTGGAACAAATGTTGAGCCTTTTTCAAGGAAAATCCCTCTGGGATGGTGTCATCTCGCAGAATAAAGGCTGTTCTCCCTGCCTGATTCACACAGGTGATGACTAAGCACACGAAGCATTCCTCAGCCCGTGTGTTACTCACAGATCTTTCGTCCAACGCCCTTCTCTCAACACAGGCAAAAACCGCACTGCAACCCAATGATTGCAGAGGGAAGCCCCTTCTCTATCTGTGTCTCACTGTCATATAACTACGTTGTTCAGGGTCTGCAGCCTTGGGGAAATATATGTCATGACACGTCAAGGGACGCCTCTAGAAAAGACCAGTCTCTGGTCTGTATGCAAAACTCTCCAAACTTCTTCATCGTCATGAATGAATTTTTCTCTTTTAAGTACAGCGTTTCACACATTGCAGATTTGGTTTTAGAATACGTCGGAGTCGGTTAATGAGGTCAGTTAACCTACAGGTGAAGGTTAGTCCTACACTCGTTTCAGCTAGAGCCAGAGTGGCTGTAACAACAGTGATCCAGCCTCTAACACCAACATGCCTTTAAGCGCCCCCATAAACTGTTGTGCAAGGCTGACTTGCAAAGTAGGCAGGTAAATTGCATGCTTATGCATTTTGTAATATTGGCACTCGGATGAGTACCACAGTGCAGGGTAATCCCCAGGGATCACGGGTAGTACTTTGAGTGGAGAGCTTCAAAGCAGAGTCTAGATGTTGCAGGATCCGATGCTGGCATGGGCTTAGTTCCCAACTGTCATTTTCCCTACTATTTTCTTTGCTACTACAGCCATTGCTTCAAACTCAGCTGGCAAAGCAGAGTGAAAGCGGACCAGAGGCAGTCAGTGCCACGGCTACAGGGGACGATCCCTCCTCCCTGTGCATGTGTGAGCTGGCCACGCTGGGAGGGAGGACCAGGAGCTTGTCACCCTCCAAACCAGGCTCCCAGGCACTCCCCGGGCTGTGTTACCCCCCGTGCAGGCGCTTGCCAACCTGCTAGAGCCCCACGGCAGCATCACAGCTCTGCATGTGGAAGTGCTGCAGCGTGGTGGGCACAGGCTGGAAAGCAAAAATGACACGGGCAGCTTCGGAGAGCAGGTCAGTGGGTGTCCAAAAACCAGCCACAGACGCATGCAGTGTATGATCATACACCAATATACATAGACAAGAAAGTTATTGTGGGCAGGGGTTTATACTAAATAGACAAAGTCCTATTGAGTTATAAGACAAAATCAACATCATCCTGCTGAGTAACTTAGGAAGTAATTAAGAGTAGTTTTATAGGTGCAAGATCCTGCTGTGCGATAGACCAGTAAAACCGTGTCCGAGTCTTCTGATGGAAGTGTGCAAGGATGCGTGTAACACGCGGGCCGGGCTCGTGCCGCAGGTGTGCCTGTGCCTGCTCATCCCCGCCTCCTCCGCTGGTCAGAAGGAGATCGGGGCACTTTACATGGGACCCAATTCCCCTCTCACATCCACCCGGTGCTCATTCGGGCATGACTCCACCTGCTTTGGAGGAGCACACTCTGATTCACACAATGTCCAAAGCAAAAATAAAGGGCCATGCTCCCAAAAAGCTGGACCAAATTTACGAAATTAAGCTAGATGGAGGCTTTGCAGGTCAGCTTTGAGACAGCAGTGAAGGAGCGGTGCTCCGGGCGTGGGTACGCCCCACTTCCCTATGGTCTGGCCACTCAACACCTCCAAGCTGGGCATCCAGAAATGAAGGAAACCAGCAAGAGCCAGGTGTTTCCCCAGATCCAGGCTTTGGGTTTTAATAGTTCAACATCAGCAGAATGGACAGGAGGCTGTTTCCAAGATGCCAAAATGAACCACAACGGTGGGACCCACCAAGCCATTAGGTCCTCCCTCCCCTGCTCTCCCGGCACAGTCCGCGGGGCCAGTGCTTGGCTAAACCAGCGCCAGGGGCTCAAGAGCCAGCTCATGTTCCCAGACCAAGGCAACATTTTTACCACGCCAGTTTAAACCATTAATAATGGTCTCTACAAACCCCCACAAGCTTCCAATGCTATGTAAACTGAAGTGAATTAAAATAATTTTTTTTCCATCGCTGTTTAAAATGTGCGATGCTTTTTCTAAACAGCCCCACGAGCAAAAGAGAGAGGGGGGAGTCTGAAACGGTTCCCTGGACTCCGGCCAGGTCCCAGCGAGTGCTTTATATTTCACTTCAAGATGGTCAGAGCAGAGGTTTAACACAAACAGCGTTAGGTTAGTTAAGTCCTGCTTTGACCAGCAACGGGTGTTGGAGACATAAACAGATTTCATTTGAACTGGGCTTAATGTAACTGGGTTTACAGAGTCACAGCTGATTTCGACATACATCAGAAGTGGTGTATATTTAGGGAGGCAGAGTGGTCCAACGGCGAGGGCGGCGATCCGTATAGGTGCCCCAGTGCCGGTGCTGACCCCCCGTGCACCCCTCGGCGATCCCCACCGCTCCTTTATCTGCAAAATGGAAAGAGCTGACCTACTTCACAGAGCAAACCTGGAATCAATTAATGTCTAGCCTGCATTTAGGAGAGGCAAAACACTATATAAACATTATGTATCATTTAGCTTCTGAGGAAAAGCCATTGCCTGGCAAAAGGGGCCTCTCCTTTTTATTTTATGAAGTCCGGTTTACACTGGTGCAGCCCTCCTGACTTCTTTGGCCTGGTCCTAATTTACACCAGCCCAAAGCACAAGAGAAACCAGCTCACAAAGTACATTAATTTCCCTCATTAACACGTGGGGGTCTCTTTGCTGAGAACCCCCCATTTCATATTTGGTTGCTCTCTGAGTCTCCCCAGGACAAAGCCGAGGGGCAGCATCACGCTGTGTGTCGGGCACCAAAAAAGCTGCTGGCACCTCCCAAAATCAAAGACACTGGCCAGAGGGCTGCTTCACACTGCCCAGCCTGGCCAAAGCAGTTGAGCAACATCCCGACGTATTCGGAGCATTTCTCAGAGTGTTTCAGCAGTTCTTGGTCCAAGTCAGCCCATTCAGAGGGACACAGAGGTATGGGGAAAATTAAGCAGCAGGAAAAAGCTTTATTGGGGCGTAAGGTGAAGCTGAAGGTGGGAAATGCACAGAATTGTCCAAAGACGGGTCCCCCATGGAAAGTCAAAGCAAAGGCTTTCATAGGAAAAAAAAAAAACCAAACCAAATCCCCCCCGACAGCAGAGCCCTGCCCCGCAGCGAGGAAGCAGAGGTGGGAAGCTGCCCCCAGACAACTTCTCCAGCACCCCCAGCTGCTGCCTGTCTCCCAGCAAGCCTCCCTCCTCCCTGCATGTTATTTTACATATTTTACAGGTTGCTCTGCCCACGTGCCGTAAGCCCCCGGGTGCCATTACCACAGCCTGTCCCCTCCTGGTCCCAGCAGTGAGGCTTTTTGCACCCAAAATGCCACCCGCAGCCCTCTGCAGCCCCTGGGCTCGTACCTCCAAAATGAATTCTGCACCAAAATTAAAGGCAGAGAGGCTTCTTCCAAAGCAGCAATGTTTCTGGTGATCACACAAGGCCACAATATTTTAAGGAATCTGAAAAACTTGAGAGCGCTTTGCCGTTTACCAGCTGGAAACTGGAAATCCGTCGGCAGGGTTAGAGGATTTTGCCACTCTCCACCTTTTTGGTTGCTGCCTGTGATTGCTGGTCTCTGCATTCATCCTGAATTACTCACCAATGTCACTGTTGCACTTTCCTGCCACTAGAATTTTATTTTCAGTTAAAAAATATCCCCAGACCATTTATGACCAATGTCCTTTCACCCTGGTTGCGGTCCTGTGGTCTCCGGCTCTTGCACACCGTTTTTTCAGCCTGTCTGAGCCCTTCCTATAAACACAGGGAGGCTTAGGATTGTTTTTCACACTACACAAAAGTTTTATCTTACCATTAAAATAATGAAAACCAGGATTACCGACAGCCCGCATCCCAAGCCGGGGTGCTGCTGGTGAGACCCAGCCCTGCGTTTTTGGGGACCCTCTGCACCCACCGCTGCGGGGAAGGGGATGCCAGCGGTCCTGGCTGACGGGCCAGGTGACCCTCATCACTCACCCAAACTCAAATACTGCAGGAATTGTCCCAGTTCCGTGACACCTACTGCAGTGTGGCCCAAATACAGCCTGTGACGCTGATACCTCAGTCATGTCCATCGTAGAGCGATTGGCTAATTCAAATAAGCAAAGGTCCTTTAACCTTGGCATTATTAGCTTTGAAGCCCACAGGAACCATTTCTAGGATCGGTATTTGCTTCCCCCGGTTTGGCTCTGTCCTTGAAATGGGCACAGGAACAAACCTGCACTTTGGATAATACCCCAAGCGATGCTTTCCATGTCACCCGGGGGTGACACATGGACACGCACGGGCACAGAGCTGGGTTACCCCTAGAAAAACAAAAAAAGGAGGAGAAAAAGTTTAAATAATGAATTAGCAAGAAAATCCACCTGGAAATTGTGCATGCAAAGATACGCAGGCAGTATTTCTGGAGGGGTGAACAGTGTGGGCACGGCTGGGGAAAGGTCAGATACCCCACGCCGCTCCGCTTGTCCGGCTCACTGGACCGTATCACATGTAGCTGTCAGAGAAAAGCAGGTTTTCATCTCGTCTCTCCACCAAAAGGGTCACATCACGTATTTTAGCACCACATGTGTTTCCATCATGTTGGGGAAGTTTTAGGAAGTATCCCTCATAAAACACGAAATTATTACAAACGAGAACATGAAAAACAAATTGAGCAGGAGCTCGTGTCATTGGTTTCTCCCTAGCCCTTTTACGAGGAGCTCCTGTTAGCAGCTCTCAGCCCCCTCACGCTGGCTGGCTCGGGCGAAGGCTTTGGGGCACAAACCCACTGCAAATGGCAGCCCCAGGGCTGGTATCAAAAATGCATTTTAAAGCACCACAGAGATGATTCTGTGGGTTTAATGAGAGGCAGGCAGGGCCGCGGCAGCGGTAGAGAGCTCTGCAAAATCAACCCACCCCTCTCCATAGGGACGTGTCAATAATTTTGTCTTAGATACTGTTCATGTCTGGCTCTCGTTTATTTTGCTGCTGGAAGCCATAGCATAGTAGTGAAAAGGATATTTTCTAGATGTTCCCCTGGTAATACTGAACTCCCATTGATTATGCAGAATCGCAAGGAATGGTCATATAAAAACCATCGAGAATGAGAAAAACTCAACACTTGACGTTATACCAGCACCGCCATCAAAGGCAAAACCTGCAGCAGCCTCATGTCCAAGTCATCAGAAGCTTGAGTCTGCCCGCTTGCCGCAAGAGCCAAGGAGCAGCCATGAGCCCCCAGCATCCCCGACACCAGGCACCCACCCCTCTCCCCACATCAGTAATGTAATCCAGCCCGGAGAGAGCCAAACCCCCAAACCCAGCACCCCCTGGGCACTTTCCTCCCTTTCATCATCCCCCAAGACTCATGTCTCGGTTCCTGCCATAGCGTGCTAAGGGGGGACCGTGTCGGGGGTAAAGCGGAGCCGTGCCATGCAGCCCCGCTCTGCTAATCCCCATTGCCCACACGACCGGGAGGGGGTCAGGGTGGCTCGTTCCTCGTCATCTCAGGCAGATCGACTGCTGCCGTCACGGTCATCGTGCCCGGGCTTTGGGGCTGTAGCTCTGTACCGGTACACGCCGTGCCGTGCGGAGGAACGGCTGCCGCTCCGCAGGTCTCCTCTTTCCTTCTCCAATTACCCAAAGCCGTGTGGGTGTGTTTGCATTAAAACTGCCAGATGAACCCAAGCGGGTTATTCCAAGATGCTAATCAGCATCAGAGCACAGAAATGAGCTGCTTCGTTCAGAGATATCACGATCCATTTCCTTAGCGTGGGTTGGTTTGCTCTGACTCAGAGCAGCCCCTTCGCTACGCCGAGGCTGCTTGATCTTAGAAAGAGAGAGCTGGCAGGGAGAGCACTGGAGGCCTTGGGCTCTAGTCCCAGCCTTGCCTCAAGGTTTCCAGGAAAAGGACCCGGGCTGTGATCCTTTCCCAGGGCACAGTTTCTCCAGCTCTGAACGGCGACGTGCCTCCCTCCATCAGCGGCTGCCTGCAGCATGGGGCCAGCACCGGCGGCTGCGCTTCCACCCGGTCAGCGAGTGGAAAGAAGCGCAGATATTTTCTGAATTACTTTTAATCATAAATGTTCCTGGCTTATTTTAATGAAGGTTTGAAGAGGAGGTTGTAGGCAGAGCTCTGACAGCCACCAAGGATCATGCTCCCCCTGAAGAACTTTTAACTTTTCATCTTCTCATGAGCTGGCAATGATTTTTCTTTCATGACTTCCACAATCTCTCTCAATATGCCAGTATGTTCGTAATAGTGGTGTTGCAACCTGCAGTGTGAGAAGAGCATGGTAGAAAGATCCCCAAATACCATACAAAATGGGAAGCACCATGTCTAAGGCATACGGAGAACTGCACCCTCTGCAAGCACCCCTCCATTCACCCGGCAGGGCCAGGAGCAATGGAAAAATCCCAAGTATTTTGCATGACGTTGAGCCCCCTGGGTCCGCAGATTTTCTTTAACATCCTTGTAAATATTTTTCTCCCAAAAGATCAGAGGAGAACAGCAGAAGTGCAACCCAGGACTGGCTCTGCATCATGTGCCATGTGCACAGCAAAACATTTTCAGAAGCACTAGTCCTGCTCAGTGCATTCGAAGTACGGGGGGAAAATAATCCAGAGACTCCTGACAGTAACTGCAGTCACCTGGGGAATGGGGCAAAAGGGAATTTTTGATATCTGGGGCATTTTTTCTGGACTCCGGGCCAGACTGTGGGTTTTTTAAACAATAGGTACCAAGCTGTGATCATAGGCTTGTATCACACTAAGGTTAACCTAAGAAATGTAAGACTCAGCAGTCTCCATTTGGGGGATTTGTGGGAGTTTTTTCTGGTTACATGGTTTAGACTCACTGCCTGGGGTTAGTTGTTCCCCAGACAAGATCCAGAGAAGTCCATTGCTGAGGCAAAGCACAGGTCAGCCTGGGCTACTGCTGTAAGAAGGCGGCAAGTCTTCCTCACCTCCCAAACGTGGGTGCAAACACGTCCTCCAACCCCACTGCCCCCATAAATCTGGGATGCGCTCTCGCCTCTCTCCCAGGCATGCTGAGGGGTGGAACATGGCAGCCAGACCAGGAGGATGGAGCCTCGCTAGGGGCTGTGCACCCAGGGGACACCCGGGGCTCTGCAAACCCCAGGACGTGCCGGGGCTGGGGCGCAATGAGGAACAGTGAGGAACGGTGAATTTTCCAGCAGGAAATTGAGCACATTTGTGATGGACACTGGTCCCACGCTGACACTGCATGGTGCTTGGAAATGGCATCAGCCCTCTTGACGGGAACGAAACCAGCCCCATTTCTAGCACGTGGCATATGTTGGTACCTTTCTAGACTCTCAGCACTGCTCATGCTGAGACCAGTAGCATTTTCCTTAGGGAGAGCAACCTCAAAATGTCCATTCGTTCCAAGAAAATAATTCAGTACATCAAAAGGCCATCTGTTTTTGTAACTTGGAGGCTCTCTTGTAGTCACCTTCTCCACCGTTACTAACCTGTTCAGTGTGTCATCCTGGAGGTCCAGGAACGGCAAATACAGATCAATAAACGGGATGGTGAAACAAAAACCTTCCATAATGATGATATCAGAGTGGTGCAAAGTCTTTTTGATGTCATCCAGCAGCTCACTGAAATCTTCACCTTGAGTGATTTTGTGCTATGAAAAAGAACAAGCCCAGGAAGAAAACCCTGTTAGGAAGAAGGAGGTGACACTTCGGACTGTCACCCTGCAGACCCCGACGTGGGCTTCGCACCGGCTGTGGGCTGGAAACGGGGCTATCTGTGACCCCCATCCCAATGCACTTTTGGAGCAGCCAGACGTGCCAGGCGGTGCAGGAGCTCCCAGGCGCTGATGGGATGGGGATGCCTGTCCCAAGGGAGGCAGCCCGGGGTCTCCCCAGTGCCCGCCCAGTCAGGCAGGTCCTGCAGCTCTGCAGGGACCCCCACCCCTGCCCTTGGGGTGGGACCCAAACCACTGACCCAAATCGGTCACTCAGTCTAGTAGTCGAACCAGTGATTTTCTGGCCCAAAGGCAAGAACACTCTCAACCGAGCCAGCCTGAACTGATTATTTTTAAATTACATTTGCTAAAAGCAAGAATGAGCAGAAGAGTTGATGGAAACAGGGAGTCACGTTGCTCTAATCATTTACATTTCAGTGACAGCTTTACTGCGTTTATTTCAAGTCAGCTTTGCAAAAGCCCTTTATCAAGCAGTGCACAGCTCTCCTACAGACGCTGCAGCACGTGTTTCAAGCCCGTAGTAGCATTTTGGATACGTCGCATCAACAGGCTGCGAGAGCGCCTGAAGGAGCGCGACCTCCCTCGAGTGCTCACAGAAACCGAGTCCAAGCCATTTCTGGACAGGGCTCTTGGCTCGACATGACCCTAAAGGATTTCTTTTTAAACTTCTCTTTGAAGTTAAACAAACTCAGACAAAACACATCAAAACCGATTAAGAGTTTTTCTCCACCTTTATAATACTTTAACCACTATGTGCCATCATAATACTTTTAGCTGCACATGTGATGAGCCTACCAAAAAGGCATATAGGATCTACAGCTTGGATTATTATAAAAATGGGCAAGGAAAGAAAGGGAAATTTTTCCTCCACTGAAAGCAGTTCATCCACGTCTTGCCCTGTTAAACAACATCCAACATTTGCAGACAGTGCTGTCCGCCCACAGCTGACCACAGCCCACCTGCCTGAGCGTGACTTCGTTGCTCACGTTCTTCCCCTGCTTTTTCAGGATCTTCTGTTTCTTGGCCCAAACAGCAGCCGCCTTCGCTGCTTTGCAGTCCTGTTCGTACTTCTGAGTCAAGTCCTGCCAATGCCAAACTGCAGGGATGCGAGTGAGTCCCCGAGCACCCCTCGCAGCTGGTGGGTCAAGAGATCGGTCAGGAAGACTTGGGCTTCAAAAAACCCCTGGTCCAGCCCCGGTCCTGTGCAGCAGCAAGAGGTGTTAAGCGGGACAACCTCAGGGCTGGCAGCCGATAGCTGCTGGGGAGCAGATGCCTCTAGCATAGGATTTGCCATATTCCCCCAGCACACCCAGCTGACCCTGGCCCTGGCTCCACATCGGAATTTGTTGCAGAAGGACCAGAGGCAGCTACAAGACCACGAGAGCAGCCCTGGGTTAAACAGAGGCAGAAACAGGTCGTGGCTGAGAGGACCTCGGTGCAGAGTGTGCACGCAGGGGACCTGGGGGCTGGCTGTGCTGGAGGAACAGGAGCTTTCGGCAGCTATGGAAAAATAGTCAAAGCAGGAGCGCAGAGATGACCCAAAAAGGGGACTGTGGGGAAAGATACACTTATTCTGCTCAGGGACTGGGGAATTCTGTATCCAGAATGTTTCTAGCTGCACCAGAAGCCAACTTCTGCAAGCAGCCAAGCACCAGCTTTCCAACCGGAGCCTGTTAGCTGGTAGGACGCACACTCACACACGCTCACACGCGCATGCACACTCAATGCACAGAGCTCGCGTGACCTGGTAATCACAAGTGCAATCAACGTGTTGAAGAAGATGAAGTTGCCCAGCAAGATGAACACGACTATGAACACGTGGCTGCTTGTAAACCCATAAAGATCCATCTCGCGCTGTAAGTCTGTCCAACCATCAACCTGCAAATGTATTTAAGCAGACCAGAGAGTGAGTTCCAAACCACAGCATAACTCACAAGCCATATGAAATCTTCCTCTTCTTTTTCTTTCTTTTTTAAAACTGAGCACAGTTGCTCTGTTCCTCAGAGGTCCGGCTTTAAATCAGCTAGTACAGATCTCTCTGCTGTCAGCTTCAGAGGTTTCCCCCTCTGAATTTGCAATACTGGGTAGGGAAGCTTGTCTATCAAGGCAAATTTTCCCAGGGATCTGGAATATGAGTTCACTGCTGAGCAGTTCATGCTCTCCCTAATGAAGTCACAGGTTAATCAAAGGGCTTCTTCAGCAGCAGTTTGTCATTTGGCTGAGACAGACTGGAAAATGCTGCTGTACTTACGGTTACTAAACTGAAGAGCGTGAAGAGGGCGGCCTTCAAGCTGCCCCAGTTTTCAATGTCTCCGGTTTTGGGATCTCGGTACCATCCATGTCCCTAAATGGCAAACACAAAACATCAGCAGGAACAGCAGGATGAGGGCATACATCACTGTCTGCACCGCCTGGCCAAGGGTCTCTGTGAAAACCTGCAAAAGGAAAAACAAATGCGCGCTCCGTAGGTGAGGGAGATGCTTGGCGGGGATGAAGGCTGGGAAAAGCAGGGCTGGGGATGCGGGAGGTGACAGCCTCCCTCGACCACCTCTGAACCAGCTCCCTTGCGTGCATCCACAGGACTGTACTGGGAATTAAGGAGAGGGAAGGGGCAATGACCATGGGAGCATGACAAAATCTAGAGTCTGTGGCCGTGCATCAGCCTCTTGGACTGGGAAATGGCCCCTGTAGGGCTCAGTGGTGAGTAAGTGCTGCACAGTGGCAAGACCAAGGGCTGCTTGGTCCCAGAAGCATCACATCGGGGCTTCTCACTGCCTTTTGAAATACGGACAGGTTACTAACGGAGTAACGGATTCCTGTTGATAAAGGATACGGCTGTCCCAAGCTTCTGCATTAATAAATTAGCAGAATAAAAATGAGCAGTGCTATTAACCCTCGTGCCTTGGGGTCTGAGCACAAACTGGAGGTAGATCGGTATCTCTGCTGCCCTCACTGTCCTGCTGCTCCTCCCCTGCCGTGCAGGATGGGCCAGGATGGGAGACAGGAGTCCGCAGTCATCTCTCATCCCCCTGTGCCTGCTCAGCTTGGGAAAGCCCCGTGCAAAGCCTGGGGTCACCGGGAAGGGACATGATACTGCTTCTGAGACCATCTCACGTCTTATAAAGACCCACATATGACACCAACATATATGAAAGACACTCCTGGGAGTTGATGGGAGTGCTGGTTTGGTGAACCAAGCTTATTGTTGGTAAGGACTTTTAGGCAAATGCAAACTTTCCCGTTAACTCCAAATCACAGACAACTACATGCAGTCTCTTGCATCCATGTTACGTTACCCTGCAGAGCAGCGGCAGCACGGGCTGGCTGCTCCCCCGGTAACACTGTGCCTGCTAGTTCCAGGTGGGGGGTCTTACACAGCTGACCCATTCAAAGACTGTCCATCCATCACCTCTGACTGTCAACAGCATCTCAGGTTAAAGCTCTGAATCGCATCCGGCTGAGCTGCTCGGATGATACCGCCTGGAGGGGATGTTTGTGCAGAGCTAGAACAAGGGGCTCTTCCCAGTCTCCCCCGGCTGCCAACATCCCGAGCTTGTTCAGATGGGTTAAGGACTCCTGCAGCAGTTCCCTACTTTTGCAAGTCTTGCCTGCTCCAGATAATGGTCCCACCACACTACGCATGGGGCAGCAGGGGAGGGCAGCATCCAACGCAGAGACAACACCGGCAACTGCGTTGTCTGCAGAACCACCTCAGAAAGCCCAAACTAGACCAGACCTAAACCCACCGAGTTTGGCACAAATTCCTGGAGGAACCGGCGGAGGGTTTTCCTGCCTCCCTGCACATGTAGGTCTCTCCGGCAGGCGCAGCCCAGGACTAGCAGGGGAACAAAAGCCATTCAACCCCAAAAATCAGGTGACATTTTTGCCAAATTATGTCATGGCATTGGGCAGGTTTGGGCTGTGGCACGTGGTCATAACAAAAACCAGCCACCCAGAGCTGGGGGCGGCAGGAGGGCCATAAAACGCTCCCAGCGACTGCAGGCTGGCGAGTGCCTCCCGTGCAGGACCATCACCTCATTTTCGATTGCCAAGGCTTCCCCGGCTGCTTCAGGAACCGCTGTGGAGTCCTGTGAGCTTTTATTAAGAAGGAGCTTTGTGGTTCACAGTCTGCACAGGTAGTAAACTACATCGGAATTAATCCCAAATATATTTTTAAAAAAGCAGAAAAGTCGATTTTTTTTCTTTTTTTTTGTTTTGTTTTTGTTTTACAGAACAACCTGGCATTTTTAAAGTTTATTTTGAAATTGAAATAAGGATGAATGGGGCCTACACTAAAACAGGGATTGCAGCTAACAGAACGTCTCTGTATGGAATACAACAAGGAAATTATTTCCTCAAGGTGGAAATTTATTGCTCCAAGGTGGAAGGCAGAGTGTTTTAAAGAGGTTTTTAATTAATAAAGGGAAACGTGCCAAGAATGTGTTCCATGTTTGAGCTCTCTGCATTAAATACTGCTAACCTGTTGAGGGCTAATTTAGGCTTCAATTAATAAATTACAGTACACACAGAGGCATGAACAGCCTCCTGCACCTTCAGCAAAATGCATTTAGACAGCCCTATCACATTTTAAAACAAATTTTAAGCAAGTAGGTGTTGTCTCTTGGGATGCCAAGAGGCTCAGGGCACTTGTCCCTTCAGGTCAGACGCAAAGGCAAGTACCAAATGCACCTGGAGCTGGAAAGCAGCGGCACGGCAGGGCTTTGCAGGGTATTTATAGCATCCCTGGAACAGGAAGGGACTGTGAGAGCTTAAAGAATTTTCCTCTTCGGTATTTTTTTCCCCCAGTAATGCCATTCTAGGCATTCTCACCCAAAGCCAGGACGCAATTTCCCAGTGGCCCCAGTCCCTTAGGTGTTAAGTCCCACCGACTTCCATCAAAACCTGGTGTTGCATGGCCCAGATTTTCAAAGGCATTTAGGCTCTTAAACTTGCAGATTTGTGCCGAGTGGGATTTTTTCCAAAGCACCTCAACATTTTAAGCGTCTCAGGGGGGAATGGTGCCAAACCTTATCCTACAGGTTTTCTTCCTCGTGGTCCCCAGACGAGGCATCTCCTGGCAGTGAGTTCCACAAGTGCATAGCGTGAGGCTCAAACCAACAAACACACACTTACCCCGATTTAAATGTCTCCCCATTTCACCATGCAGCAATTTGGTCTCTTATAATCAGCCAGACCAAACTGGAGCATCTGATCGCCCATGCCTAAACCATTCATTATTTCATGCGCTTCTACGTGTCCTCGCTTCTCCCAGTGACACAGAATAATTAACTTATAAAAGTCTGGTGATAAGTGAAGTTTACGATCCAAACTAGAGGAATGAAGGCTCAGAAGTGAACGTTATAAGAGCCCTGTGCCCATAAACATCCCACTTCTGGTGGGCTACCCAGCCAATTAATTACACACAGAAATGCTGGCTGAGCATTCATTGCCCACATAAGCTCCTTGCTGAAAAACAAACCTCCAGAGTCATCAGGAGAAAACTAAGTAGGAGATGGTGTGCTGGAGAGAAAAATACACACAGACCGAGAATAGGACGTGACCTATGTTTTATAGGGGGATTTTTTGGGTCTACTCTGCTGTAGTAAAAAAGAAAATCTCTCCTCTCCTTGGGGGAAGGAGAAACAGGGGAAAAAAACCAATGGCCAAGCCATGGGCTTCTTAAAAAAAATCAGGAATTATTAGTTTTCGCCTTTGCTCATGAGCTACCGCAAGCATCGGCCCCTCTCAGGCCGGGTGGCCCCCAGCACCTGGGTACAGCAAAGCCTCCCCGGGCTCCTGGGCTTGGGATCCCCCCTCTCTGCTGTGACTTAACTAGTGAGCAGCGCTTTACCCTCATCCCGCGGCTGTACTTGATGAGCTTGGGTATGCGGAGGGTCTGGAGACCTTTGGTCGTCCCCTCCAGGTGGGTGCGCGTGGCGGTGTCCACGGGCAAGACATGCGGGAGGAAGGCAATGAGGAGGATGGCGGCGTCCAAGATGTCGTAGCTGCTCTTCCAGTAGGCAGTGGGATCCGCGTACAGCTTCAGCAAAAGCTCGGTGGTGTAAACAGTGATGAAGAAAGCATCTGTGACCTGGAGAGAGGAGGAGGTGAGCCCGGGCAGCTGCCTGTGGCTGCCAGACCCCGCGCACCAAGCCAGCACTTTCATATTAAATGTCCCCAACAGCGTCCCTCTGCCCATGGGGACCATTCCAAACGCGAGCCGAGCTCACCCCGCCGCAGTCGTCATCACGGGTCACTGCCCAGCATGGGAGGGTCCTGGCTGCATCCCAATGCACCATGCACCCCATCGGCCCCTCGGAGCCAGGCACGCTCCGCTCGCTTCCCCGCACGGAGCCTGGTCCTGCAGCCAGAGCTCTTGGAAACCTCCGACGCTCATGACTGGGTTTCTTGACATTAGCCAGGCCTGGCTATATATTACTGGGATATATAATTAAGGCTCAGAGGTTTGCGTACAGTAGCTGGCTTGTGTAAGACAAGGAAATCAAGGAGTGTGACCAAGAGGGATTTTTCAATGTGAAAATTGAGTATTAAAAGGGTGCTTAAAACTAGCTGTGCTAAAACCATGAAGGGGAAAAGGGCTGCCATGGAAAGGACGGAACAATTGCATTTTAAGAACCATAATTATCGAATAAGTGAAGCGATCTGAAGCTGAAATACAGCCAGGCCCTGGGCTGGTGCAGGCAATGGCATGGGGGAGGACGGTGGACTGGCAGCCACCCCGAGTGGCTGCAGGGGCCGGACCCCCATGCCCTCCATCCCTCTCCTCCTGGCCATGGCACGTGGGAGAGTGCCCCCAAGCCTCACCTCAAAAAAGGTACCCCAGCGTAACCGGCAGCGGTAGTTGGTCTCCACAGCCAGGGAGATGGCGGCGATGGAGGTGATGCAGATCATGAGCGTCATGAACTTGTTGCTGCCCAGCAGCCTGCACAGGGAGGCACAAAACTTGGTGTCCTCTCTCCTGTAAGAAACAATGGCAGAGCTGGAGGGAGCTCTTGCAGTTCGATGTCTTTTTTTGTTGGTTTTCCCATGACCCAGCCCAGCAGCTGGACCCGGCTGGAGATCCTGCTCCTGTCTGAGTCCTCCCTTCACCCAGGCTGAACTGGACCCGAACCAGCAGGTCCCGCAGCATACACATCACCTGGGGGGTAGCTCCGCACCAAAAGGGCTTTGCTCCGTGTGTACCTGAGCCAGCAGAAGGGAGCACGGCTTGCAACGGCCTCCAACAGACACTGGAAGGATCTAGTAAGAAAATTGGAGGTGACTCGTCTATTCTGGGAAGGGTGTGGATGCTCCACGTGCCGCTTCCCTGATCGCTCCATGAAATAGCCGGGTGCTCCTTAGCTTCCCCAAGCGACCCTCGGCATGGGCGGGAGGGTGGAACTTGCTGTTTGACATCCCCACTTTCTAAGGTCACTTCCAGTTAAAGAAACCACACAGGCAAGTGCCCAGACCAAGTCCCGGATAAACAAAATCTCTGCTTTAGCAGTATAACAAGCAGACGCTGATTATTCTTAATTTACTGGGTTTGCGTTGCTGAGCAGTTTAGGCATACACCCATTCCTACCTGGGGGAGGAGGTAAGCCGGGATGATGCTGCATGGGCGCTGGGCCCCATCCCTCCCAGCATCCGAGGGGAACGGCCCGTCTCCGTGCCGAGGCGGGAGGAGCAGGCGGTGAAACGCTGCCGGCCCTGCAGAGGAGCATCGCACCATCGTGTCACCCTGGTACTAGCGTCTAACAGCAAAAAAATGATGAGCGCTCCTACAATGAAGTGTGCATTTGAGCTTCAGGGGGGGTAATCCTTCTTCATGCACCCACCAATGGTCTGGAAACGGTGCAGGAGCCCAAGCACGGACCTCTGCTCTTTCTGGGGACCCTTCCCGGGGCTCCAGCATCCCCGCAGCCCACGTGGGCTGGCCTGGCTCTAACCAGAGGACCGTTGGCAGCCGTGCCTGGACTCTTTCCAAAGTTTGTTTGCAAACGAGTTGTCAGTTCCTCACCAAAGGGTCCAACTCTGCAACAGATCTTCAGCGCGAGCAGTGCTTATGTAAACACGGCCTTTGATGTCAGCGGGATAACTCACATCCATGTTTGCTTTTTGCCTTGGTTCTTTAAGAGAAAGAGTATTAGCAATTGCCAATTTATTTCAATTAGTCAGCATCCCTGTGCTTGCTAGTCTGGACGCTCTGCAAGCACTTGTTCCAGGACACACACATGTTTGGCTAATCCCGAGGTGCAGCTTTTGGGTAAGCCACAAATATTTGTTTCTTGGAGCAAACAACTGTAAAAAACTGAAACTAGCTCATGCAGAAGAACTCATTAGCTTCAGTTAATTGGCAATCCCTTCATTAACCTGAGGCTGAAAAGGCCAGAGGAGATGCACACATCTATCAGAAGCTGCAGAAAGCTCGAAGCTTTCAGAACTGTGTTTTGCATGATTGAAAAGCACCGGCGGATGAGGAAAAGGCAGAGCGGGGCTGAGGACCTGGCAGGCTGCAAGGCTGAGCATGAAGGCAGTGCTGGAGCAGGGATCTGGGCAAACCCAGAAACTGTGCTCGTCACCGAAAACCGGGGATGCTGCAAACATCCCTGACCCAGGGCCAAGACATCTGGGGGACATAAACCAACAGAAAACTCCAGTCCAACGGGATCTGCTTTGTGGTTTCGCTCTGCTGAACCCCCAGGGCTCCAGGTGGGGCCAATCCAGCCACTGCCACAGCAGCCCGGACACGTCCCAGGGGATGTTGTGATCCCTCCAGCCCCATCCTGGAGCCAGGGATGTGTCACAGACAACGGGGAAGCATCTGAAAAGTAACCACATCAGTCTGTCCTTCCAGCCTCAAGAAGCGGCTGGGTGAGGACACATCCTCATTAGCCTTCTGGGGTCTGCTCTTCTTCAGCCACTCCACCACCACGCCTCAGCCACCAGTCTGGGCAGCTGGGAGGAGGAGGAAGGGCAGGAGGAATCCCGGCGCGGTCGGATGGAGCCATAACTCCCAGACCAAGACAGAGACATTTGTTTTCTAACACGTTCCTGCAGAGCTGCCTGTGAGACCCCATCCCCAGAACCCCAGAGCACATCCGATGCCGATGCCACCCCTTTCAATATGATTTTTGCAGTTTATTGGACCTGAGCTCCCATTTTGGGGAAAGGAAAGGATTATTCACTGGCCCTGTTTCAGAGACGGTCCTGTGAAGGTGTGATCTCCAGCCTCGCAGGACTGGAGCCACGATCCCAACCACGTAGCATGCTGCAGGCATCTTTCCTACTCTGCTCTCTCCGCCTCAAGTTTTTGCTTTTTAATTTCCTGTGGCCACGGAGCACCATCGGAGGGTCTCCCAGGGACGGCGTTTCCCACATGCCGTGGACTGGGCTAGTCGATGGGACACACCGAGCTAAATCAGTCTCGACACAGGGAAGTTACCTGCAAGGAGAAGGCCGTTCCGTGATGGATTATCCAAATACTTCAAGCCACAATCAGCATTAAAGCAAAAAAACCCCAAACACTCCAGGGGAATATTTAAGCTGGTGGCTGCTAGCCATGAGCCGAACCTCACAGCGAACAGGGAAAAGTGATTAGTTTGCCAGAGCAGCACCATCCCGCACTGGGGTATGACCTCGCAGGTGCACGGGGAGCAGGCACCAAACCGACCCCGAGGAGAAGCCGGCACAGCCGAGGAAGCTGTATTTTGGGCAGCTGCTTGATCCATAACATCACGGAGCAGCACAGCTCCAGCGATGCCATCACCTGGAGAAGACCCAAACCCTGCTCTCTGGCTACTTTTGTTCAGAGCGGAGCTGACAACGCTCTTCACAAGAGAAGGCGCCTTAGGCTGAGGTTCCTGGCCCAAATCCAGCGCCTGTCATTAAATCCTTGCTGTATAAATTTCCTGTGAAGTTCCAGCTCGCTCAGGGAGACTGTGCATCCCCTCCCCACGGCCCTCAGCATCCTGCACTCACCGCACCAGCAGCACGCGTGCAGGTGGAGAAGAGCTGGGGAGATACAGGAGCACAGAGTGGGTGCGAGCTGGCTGCTGTGGATTTAGGGAGCTGTATGAAGGGGGGTCAGGGCTCCTCAGCATCACGGGGCTCCCCTGCCCGGCTCTGCAGAAAGCATCGAGTTGGGGATGCTGCTGAGACAGGGCAGGAGGTGGAGTTCAATGTTCATCGCAGATTCGGGATGCGTTTCAGAAACGCTGGGAATCCTGTCCAAAAAAAAACCCAAGCCAGAATAAAAGGTGCTTTTATAATGAAAGAAACCCCTGGTGCCTGCAGGGTGAAGCAAAGCCCGGGAGAGTGCCACTGCTTCCCGAGGCGAGCAGTGCGGGTACCGACCCACGCAGGGAGCGCCCAGCAGCAGCCGAACAAAACCAAGCGGGGCCGGAGGCAAAGGCACCGCCTGGGAGCCCCAAGGGAACCCGTGGCGTGAGCGGCACGATGGCAGACCTCTTCATGGCATCAGCAGAGCCAGGACTTCACTTGTGAGACTGTCTCTGAAGTCAGCACTCGCTGGAAAAGAAAGCGGAAGCCGTTTATTCACTATTTTTATTTTATTATTATTAGTGTTGCACAGCAACGCTCCCAAAAGGCACTCGCAGGTCTGTGGGATGCCCCAGAAGTTAACAAGAGACTGGCTGAACAAGCGCTGCCCTAGAAACTACGAGCGTTTCAAAGCCGCCCTCCTCTTTTTTTCGCCTCTTCACCGCTCAGGGATCCTCAAACCACCACGGCTGCGCCGCTCTATGCCACAGCTGGACAGCGCAGCTCTCCGAGCTAAATTGGTTGGTGGGGATTTTCTTCCTCAGAGTATGTAAATAAACACCAATATTCTAAACCAAAGATCTCCCAGTAACTAAATATTATTTATCTT
The DNA here is from genome assembly GCF_000699145.1 of Aptenodytes forsteri. Classification (NCBI taxonomy): domain Eukaryota; kingdom Metazoa; phylum Chordata; class Aves; order Sphenisciformes; family Spheniscidae; genus Aptenodytes; species Aptenodytes forsteri. Next base: position 16,180,053 of record NW_008796044.1, read on the forward strand.
AAATTTATCTTAAACCTAAACAGCTTTGTCACACATGTACAATAATAAAGAAACAAAGTACCAAGGAGGAATTTGATTTTATTGGTTTTACTGCAAGTGCAGGCATTACGTATCAATTTCTAGTAACAGAGTTTTCACAGTTCATGGGAGATACTGTCAAAACTTTGGGTGAGGCTCGTTTCACTTCCCCACCAGTAACAGGAGACAGCACAGCCTGCTTGGTTGGTTTAGTTTCATTCACTCCTCACAGCAGTGACCATTTTCAAACCATGCCAGGGAAATCCGTCGCTTCCCTGGGGAAAGGCACTTGTAAGCAAAGAACATTTGAGCACGTCGTCTGAATTTGGGTCTTTTTAGGTATTAACTTGATTTCCCAAGTAGGGTTACTGACAATAAACCCCAACATCTTACATCTTGCTTCCTCCAACCAATTAGCACATGACCGCGCACTTGCGAAGGATTAACAAAAAAATACCTTTCTTATTTTATCGACATGAATACTTGCATGGCAGCTAGCGGCATTTTGCATCCCAAATATCTGAGAGACCACACACCTTGCACATACACCCGATATAGATTTGGGCACTCATGTATCTCACTTCTTGGTAGCTGGTAGCTGCGCCGCCGGAGTCATTCGAGCAATGCACTCAGGCATTTCGGAGGTGTCAATCTCCTGGGAGCTCCGCACCCAGAGCTGCTTGCAGGGCATGACGGAGCACGTTGGGGACACTCGGCAGCGGGATTGCAGAGCGAGAGGCCCTTCTGCAAGCCTTAAGGAGGTTGAAATCTCCCTGCTGGCAGTGGAAATCTGTCTTGGTGAGGATCATAGGATAAAAACAAAGACTTTGAAACCACGGAAGAAATTATTTTAAAGCTCGTCAGTGGGATCTGCAGCTCTTGGAACAACGTTCGCAATGAGTAATTGTAAAAAAAAAAAAAAAAAAAAAAAAAAAAAAAAAAAAAAAAAAAAAAAAAAAAAAAAAAAAAAAAAAA
>NW_008796044.1:16181099-16181680 GCF_000699145.1 Aptenodytes forsteri
GCGGGGCACGCGGCCACCCACCCCCCCCCCCCCCCCGATCCGGCAGGTACAGGAGCGTTACAAGACAAATAATGGCTCAATCCTGCAAGGTACTGAGCACTGACCCAGCCCAGCCAAGCACTTAAGCATGCTTCGTTTAATGACACGAGTGCCGGGAGCTCACTGGGATTTTTTTTGTATTTGCTGGACCAGAGCTAAAGTTTTCAGCAACTGCAGGATCCAGCCCTGCACCTCAGACGGGGAACAGCTCTCAAGCACGCAGCAAGACTTTTGCTGGATACAGCTGCTAGGTTGTGGGTGCCAAAGGTTTGAAGAGCCATCGGACGAGCACAGAACAAACACCAAAATGCAAAGCTGTAACTGCTGGTTGAGCTGCAACTTCAAGGAAAGATCATCAGCTGCTCGCGCTGCTCCCACCAGCATCCCTTGCGCTTGCCACCGGTCACTGGCAGAGATGGAGGTACCAAGCCAGAGGGGACCGAGCCGGCCTGGCTGCTCTTAACGCTGTTCGAAGTGCGGCGATGTACAGATCTATAGGAGGGAGGCGGGCGGGCACAGGGCAGGCTCGTGTGGCAGCTGCC
>NW_008796044.1:16181692-16205363 GCF_000699145.1 Aptenodytes forsteri
TCCTCCCACCAGCCTCAGCCCCCGTGGGCGTGGGGAACACCGACACTTGAGGGTGGGCTCCCGCTTTCATTCCAGCCTGTTTTAAGTTTCTAGAAAAGGATTGTTCAAAACTTATTTGTCGCTGGTTTATTTGCTACATCCTCAGGCGGAGCCAGCAATGGCAAAGGACAAGCACAGGCATCCAGAGGGGTCTCAGACTAAAAGGCAAAGCAAGCTAAGCCACTCTTTCTACAAAATACCTTGTTCTCAGGGGGTTTGTGAAATCAGGGATACAAGGAATGAGGGATACCATTTAAAAACAAAATGTTGGTGGACACTGTATTAAAACGTTTTACATCTTTGTTACACCGAGACAGCAGCTTTGTCAATAAACTGAGCCAGCTTCACATCTCTCTTGGTCAGTCCACCGCAGTCGTGGGAAATCAGTGTTATGTGAACCTGTCAAAAAGGAGAAGAAAGGGGTTACAAAGCCATTTTGATCTCTGCCACGTAGGCTTAGTAGCAATTTATCGGGAAAGCCGCGTGTCTCTGTAGTGAACTGGTTTTACGCGATGCTCCTGGCAAGCAGCGAGCTGGACGCTCACTCCTCATGTAAACCAGAAGACGTTGTAGGTGAGGAGGCTTAACAGAGCCTGAAGCCTAACCAAAGCGAGCCCCTTCGCAGAATAAAACAGGCGTTGCATTCTTGGGTCTCATCCAAGAGGAGGTGTCTGATTAAATAACTCATTCTTTACATTTAAATTCCACGCATCGGTTTCACGAAGAGCCTGGGCCAGTGACCAAGCTGCCAACAGCGGAGTCAGGGGCTCATGTGTTTTGTTAAAAACCAGCACCCTGAAGGTGAAAAAATTGTTGAGCTTGTTGCAGATTAATTTCAAAAAGAAAAACAAACGGACTGGTGCATTTTGCTATGAGGCAGCTGCCTGCATGGGTTTGTTTAGACTAAGCCAGATGACAAGTTGGGCATTACTTTGTCTCTCCTTTGACTGAGATTTTGGGAAGAGAGAAGAGGAAGAAAAAAAAAAGATAAATTCTGAATATTCTGGAAAGCCAAGAAAATCATGAAGAGCAGGTGATCAGGACTTTGTCCGGTGATCATTTAATGTCCCCTTAAACAGGGCGACCTACAGGGCTGACGAGGAGGAGCCTGTGCTGGGATGCCTCTGTTAGGGGGGAGAGGTGGGGATGTTCCTCACAAACAACTCGATACAATGCAGTGAGAAGTATTAGAAAATAAAAATAAAGGGAGAGCAATAATTTCCCCCTTCACACGGCACCTTTCATTCGAGGGTTGCAGTATACCTTGTAACCCTTGTAAATGCGAGACCACCATCAGTTAGGTAATATTATAAACCAATTTTATAAGCTGCTATGTTGAGACATAGGAGCCCACAATTTTTTAAAAAATCAAACCTAAATTGAGACTGCCAGGCTCCCATTTAGGTACCTACACATCGACGGTCTGCTACCCCACACCGCTGGGCTCCCGACTGGTTGCACAGAAAGGAATGAGAGTTGGTGAGTAGTTTCAAAACAGCTGTTTATTCAGGTTGGCTAAATAAGAGTTTAAAGGCTTCTATTTTATTTTTACGTCTCAGCCAGAGACGTGAAGCAACAGGTCCAAACCATGGGGTTGGTAACAACCGCAAAGAGGTTGATTCCTAATTCCTCACCACTACAAATATCTCAGCATCTCTTTAAAATCTCAAATCTCTTTAAAAAGACGCAACATCTTTCCATTCCCTTATCTTGTATATAAGCTACAAAAAAGGGCAGAGAGAATGGGCCAGTGGTTTGGTGTCCTTAACTTGCCATGCCCGTAACTAGGGCTGGTGAACACGTTACCTTGCTGTAGACATTAAACCATTCCGGGTGGTGATTCATCTTCTCTGCTTGTAGAGCAACACGTGTCATAAATCCAAAAGCCTAAGGAGAGAAAGAGCAAAGAGGAAAACACTCCTCCACCTGCCAGGACTGGCAGCGGATCCGCAAGATTCAGTCCAAAAAAAAAATCTCAAAAACTCCTAGAGACGCTCCAGATTGCTGCACCTCGGGTTTGTGTGTGTTAAAGGAGCATTTCACCTTCTCGTGCCACCGATGCATTTCCTGCGACTGCTGAAATCATCCCCTTCAGACCCCGGTAAATCGCTCTGCTCAACGTTACCTACTGCAGGATTCAAAACCATTGCACGAGAGCAATGATTTTACCTTTGGCATCCAACAGCGATTTTAAACATCCATCCCAAACCCCTCATCCCTTACCGCATCTTAGAAACGTGCCGTTTCTAATTAAGCATCGTGCCACGGTATTCCTGTACTAGACAGATACCAATTCCAGAAACACATCCTTTCATGTAACTGTTTTGCTCTTTATTTTACTGGGGGGAGAAAGGCGGCAGGTGGGTTTGCCCCTCTGCTTTATGAGAAAATATTTTCCCTTAAAATGAGCTAAAATAGGTTTCCCAATCCTCTGCCCCTATATTCTCCCCCGCACGCTCCCCCAACACGCAGGTTTTATCACAGCCTCAAGAAGAAAATAATAGCAGGCCCTTGCCAAAATACTTAGGAGCAAATCACTATGTTATAAAGAAAATTAGAATGTCCATGTAAATCAAGAACACAATTACACAGCGGGGCCCGAAGGGCCTCAGTGCATGAGCAGGACGCCTCTAAGTCAGCGGGCTTTGTTCGTACTGAGCTCCATCCATCGGAGTTCAGGACCTGAATTAACATGCAAAGCAAAAGTAACATCCACGTTATAGTCTGGTTCATATTATAATACAACAAGCTCAACAAAACCCTACCTGATTTAGGTAGTTTTTTAGTGCTAATTTATGGAAGAGAATGTATATAGCCTGCATTCCACCAAGCGATGGCCGTTTCAAACAAACATGTGGTCAATGAATAACATATAATGGTTGATAATAGTTTCAGTCTTTTTTCCTCTCACAAATTACAAAAACCTTTAAGCAAAAAAAGAATCAGTGCCTGGATGAAGTATGACTTTGTTAGTCGCTTTGCCAGTCAAATGAATGCAAACGTTATAATCAGAGAAAATCATTCCAATGAGGTTTGTCATTTGGAAATCACCAAACTGTCAGCAATTAAAAAGCTTTTTTCTTTGACCCAAGAGCATTCCAAAATTCGGGAAAACCTAACTTCCCTTGAAGCTCTCGCTTGGTTTAGTTTTACTTCAAGTGAACGATTACTTTTAAAAATTTGCAAATGTTTCAGCAGCACGCTTTGAAGCAGAAAGCTGCAAATTGTGCATTAGATGTTAGCAATGATTTGGAACACTTCTGCGTTAATAGTTCTGAAAGATATTAGATTTAAATGTTTTTAGAGTGTCCACGGGCTTAACAGGAATGCTATTTGCAACACAACAATCTATACACAGAAACGTCCCCAAAAGTTTAAAGCAGCAATTGCGTTTGCAACTAGATTGCCTTTGTGCAAAGAAGCAGCAAGGAAAAAAATACGTTAAATTTATGAAAACCCTACCAGGTTCATGTTTGCTCTACCAGCGTCTGCCTGTCCATCCCAGGAACTCACCCACCTATGTATATACGCAGGTTACGCTACACAAGCACAGTTCATTGATTGTGTGACAATAACCATCGCTCCAGCGGAAGGCAGACAGAGCGAACTACGCAAGCAAACGAGTCTACTAAATTAATCTGCTCTGCAGACCTTCCTTCACGCTTTGGGATGCCAAATCCTCCCGATCGGTGAGCCACCAAATCCTCTCCGATGAGTGGACCACCACGCCAACCCACTGCCTCTTCCCCCACAGACAGTAAAAAGTCTCCAGTTGGATAGAACAGTCACTGGTCTTAACACTGTTCATCTTCCCGAAGAGCACTCAACTTGGGGCTGTCCGACTCATGAAAAGGAGTTAATTCTGGTGCAGAGGACCCTCCCCAGGACGGGTCCTGCTGCTCGTTGCTCCAGTTGACCACGACTGTCCCAGCCAGGGCGATCTGGTGTTACAGCGAAGGACGAAGCACGCCCGCCCGCCAGACGTGCCCGCCTTTCTGCATGCCCCGCTCTGCTCAGAGACGTTCTCCCTCGTTGCACGTTACCCAAAGCAACTTACTTCTTGCATTTTAGTTTATTTTAATTATACGCAAAAAGTATCTCCCACTAAGAAAATGAGCTACAGTTCTACCGAGCAATTTCACCAGCGCAATCTCCATTAAGATCCTAAATACTTCCTTTGCTAATTAAATGAATTGGAACGCTATTGTTTATGAATCACCTTTATATTTGTAGAGCCGTAACCTTTCTTTGGGAAAATACAATTGACTCTGGAAGGAAAAGATATTTAGGTTTGATTAGATATGAAAACACTATTACAGAAAATCAGTTTGGACATTTCTTCACGTCTTGAAACTTGATCGGTAATTTGGTCTAATTGGTGATCAAGGAAACTATCTTGTGATCAATTAAAGTAATTACCACATTCCGGCAACACAACCAACCTTAATTTGAGCAGGAGTCTGCACTTCTTCAACTTTAATTAAAAATAATGAAAATTATTAAGCAGTCTGCAGTGCAAGATCATTGTCAAGACTGCATTGGTGGGCAGAGTTTATCAGACCATCACACATTTCTTGATGAAAGTGCGGCAAGTACTTTACTCACGACAGTAAGACCCAATACAATCTTGACTTTCGCTATATTAATAACAGAGGTCTGCAGCCCCTCGGCCCCTAATGAGAACTTTTTCAGATTTTTCCTTGAAAAATAAAAAGAGAGGAGAAAGAAAGGACTTGAGCATTTTCTAGAAGCCATTACGAAGTATTAAAAGAGACTTTGATGTACTAAACATTACAAAGTATTCTGATATTTCAGTAACAGGCGTATTAGGCAGACATTGTCAACCTAATCCTTTTAGGACATTTGGGCTAAAATAACATCCAGGCATACAGGTTATTCTAAATAAATTCATCACATCGCCCAAGTCATGGCAGACTGCAAAATCCCTGTAATGAACCGTGAACGGCACTAGAACAAGCAATTCTGCACAGACAAGAAGATGCCTTGGGTGTGCCAGTACGTCTCTTCCCTTCGTGTCTTTTAAGATCATGAAGGAAGGAACTAAAAACTAATGGTGTTTCAGTCATAATATCACTTCTAAACTGGTTTTTAAATACTACCAGCCACATCATGTCTCCATGAGATAAAAATCAGGGCTACTCTTAGAGAATAAGTTAACCTAATAAAGTAAAAAAAAAAAAAAAAAAAAAAAATCTAAGACTTAATGTGGCTTTTGTTGCCTGAGAATGGGAAATGGGAAAACAGACGCTTTGCTGTCAGAAGTGGGAAGAAAGATGAAATTCCATCCGCCCCCCGCCCCCACCACGCGGCACGGCTCCGGGAGACCCGCGGCATCCCAGAGCTAATCTGGCATTATTCTTCCTTTCACACTTCTTAAGCAAGGAATCAATTCAAAATTCAGTTATCACATAATGTTTCGGGGCTGGCCAAACTGCTTTTGAAAGTGACAAAACACGCTATCACGAAATAAGACTTAATGTGGCTTTTGTTGCCTGAGAATGGGAAAACCAGGGCCAGACACTTTGCTGTCAGAAGTGGGAAGAAAGATGAAATTCCCTCCGCCCCTCCGCACCGCACAACGCGGCACGGCTCCGGGAGAACTGCGGCATCCCAGAGCTAATCTGCCATTATTCTTCCTTTCACACTTCTTAAGCAAGGAATCAATTCATCTTAATACTTTTTAAACACGCTGCTTTTGTACAATGCTTGCCAACATTATCTTGATGAGTTATACATCAAAGGAACACAGGTCGGTATGTTGTGCTAATACATCACCCACCCGCGAGTCCCCAGTGACGGATTACCCCGGTGCATCTCCAGAACAAAGCACCTGACAGTACTTGACTCAAAAGCGGAGATATTCAAGAAAAACAGCTGAAAGGCTCGACAATATAACCGTACACACTTTTTATTTATTTGTTTTAAAATGTGTACGCTATGAAGCGCGTACCCGGGCTTCTTAAATCCTTCGGACACTCAGCCAAGGAAACCATATGCTAATCACAAGTACATTAAGGTTTCTGCCTCCCATCTGTCATTATAACGCTGGAGGTAGCATTAACCTTGACCTTCTGCAGTGCAAGGGCTACCTGTCTTCCCTTCCCCACCCACCCGGGCTGCATCTGTATCATTTAGGAGTGGGAAATGAATAAATAAAACAAGTTATAGTGACATTGTCATACAAGGCGAGAGATTTGCTTTCACACATTTGCTTTCCATTCACCCAAGTAAAAAATACCCTTGTGCACAGTATATAGCACGTGTTCTCCTTAGCAGTTTAACACTTATAACAACAATAAACTCAAATCATTAAGGTTCACTTCCAAACTGCAGAAGCTTTCACATATCCAGCTGACGTTACCACCTAACAGTGAGCTACAGGCCAGCAGATAAAAGGAAAAAGCTCTTTAATGTCGAGCTATTTTAAGTTATGTTTAGCTAGTCACAAGGGTTTGACTTGATCTCATGACATTTTCCGTTGTGCTCTCAAGAAAAATCCAGGGTTTGGTTTATTTTAATTCTATTTACTCCATTAAGACAGACTTTTACCTTACAAATATGCAAAAATCGTCTCACAAGGCCACACTCTTCATCTCAAAGTGACAACATGATTAAAACACAAAAAACCGGGAATCCAACCAGTATTTAGGAAGGGGATGGCAGCAGAGGCGGACAGGTATTCATTCTCAAAACCACGTGCCCATTTTGGGATTCTTCCCCGTTGGCATCATCACCCTCCCTGAACCGTCCCCAGGGACACCGGATCCATGTGGCATTAGATATTTTCCTTTTCTTTTTTTCTTTTGGCCCTGTCTGGATTCATCCACGACATAAACCAGGGGAACACCTTCCCATTGCTCTTCCCCTTTTTAATACCTTTCCAAGAACAGCGGGGCAGTCCTTCAGAACGCAACTAAACCATACCCCAAAACAGAGCCAAACTCAGATTATTCACGTCCCCATCTCTCCGGTGAGAGTGCAAGCAATGGACAAGCCGGCTCAGGCGCTGTGCCTGCGTCTCCCTACTCCCTCCATCCCACCCCCGAGATGGCACTACGCCATCCTGAAGGTGAACACCACCTAACAAATCACAGGTAGATAAATTTGGTTTCTCCTCTTTAATAGCCTGAGCAGCAAAACGCTGTGAATGCAGCCAACCTTCCCATTCCCCAAGCATCGCTCAGGGTTGGGGAAAGCGGTACTCCTGACTCTGAAAGACACTAATAAAGGGAAAGGATGGAAGAGGAATACTACAGACATACTGGCATGTACTGAGATGCCATTTCTGTCTTCATAATGAAACGTGAAACTAAAAAAACCCCACAACTACAATTTCCAACTTGTCTATGCTTTTCTGCGTTTACCATATCCTTTTAAAATCCAGAGCTGACTGCTTGCATCCCCCATACTTATCTGCACACATCATTTATTCAAAAGTGAAATGCTGCTTCGCTCTCTAAAAAAAGTTACCTATTTATATTCGTATTACAGCTGTAAACACTGCTCTCCATGTTAGATCTGCAGCGGCGTATGTGAAAACCTTTACACCATGTTCTACAAAGAACGCTGTTTCTGTCTCCCAACACTTGTTTACAATTATGTCGGTGAAGAAACTAGCTCGCCAGCTCTATATCAAACATTTTTGACAGCAAAAGCACAAACACTGATCTATTCTAAGTAGTTTGCCACTCTATGTAATCTTGGAAAAGGCATTCTTGCCTTTGATTCTAAAAATGTTTATACTTCATACATTATGCAAATAGTTTTTATATATTAAGAAATAATGCAAGCAAAGCTCAAGTTAAATTAAATTCTTCAACAATAACCTTGCCAAAGCACTGACTTTCCTATAAAAAAAAATTATTCCAATTTGTTGATCTTACATTGGATGAAACATACTGTAACAATCTTCATAATTTATGTCCTGTTGGGACACTATGATTTAAAGTAACATAATACAGACCAGCATCACTGCTAATCTAAACCACCTGACCAGATAAACAACAGTTTCCCCTTCTCTCTTCATTGAGGGTATTTCTGTTTATTGTCATATGATTTACCAATTTGAAGAACATGAAGAATAAATGGAGGCAAAGAGAAGCGGAGCTCGGAGGCATGGCCTTTCCTCAATGGGGACGTTTCTCACCCAGGTACCGGTACAATGTCAAGAGCCGCAGGAGATGACAGAAGGCAATTTCAGGAATGCCGTCCCAGGAAAAGCCCAAGCCGCTCGGAAGTTTACACTCGCTCGGCACAATCTAGACCAGGTGCGGCACTAGACGCGACACTGTCCTGATGATGCTCGAGATGCAGCTCTCCAAAAGAGCTCTGAGTCAAAGGCTTCATCTTCCAAGCTCAACAGTGACCTAAGCTATGACATCACTTTGTCATAAAGCAGGTGCAAGCGTAATTTGCCCCATCTGAGACTCAACTGGTGTGAAAAACAAAGACAAATTTTCTGCTAAGGCCAAGGGATACGGGGATCAATGCAAGAAAAGGGACTAAGAGGAAGGTAGAGAGCACTGACCTGCTCTTAAAGCCTTCTCCTTGCTTTGCTTTCCTCTTCCCCTCGTGCTCGCCAAGTGTGTGAAATACCCTCGCGTGCAATCTGCACGACAAACCTCAACTTTATCTTTTACAAGCCTGTTTATATCAGGATTTTTACAACTCCTGAATTTAGACCTATTTTTCTCTTATTGGTGATAACATGACACAAAATGTTACATCCATTACACCGTCTTCCTTGTCACATCTTGACTTTTCCAGCAGCCTCGGATCATTTTTCCTATTCTCATTTTTATTACTGTAAGTGATTGCACCTGGATTTCATGAACAGAAAGCAGATAATATGCTCGGTGATTCAATGAACAGACTTCACGCCAAAATTAATCACCTCTTCCACCAAAAAGATTTATAAACTTGAGGGAGTGGAAGCGAGAGAACATAGAGATGCCTTAAAGCAGCATAAAAACTTCTTTCTGTGACGGATAAAAGTTTCAAGCCTAGACTCCACTGGCTCAATACAACCTTATTACAAAATACGTTCATTTGCTTATAGGTAGATAAAAATAATTATAGTTGCCTATAAAGACTACTGCAAAATAAGTAGACATCCTAAATCTCAACCAAACCTAGAACAAGGTCCCGTGGTATTTGTGATATATCACTTCATATAGAAATATTCAAAATAAATGCTTCCCCCCCAGTTCCAGTTCCTTAGCACTCTAGGTAAACATAACCTCATAAATATTATTTTATTTATTCAAAAACGTAGATCTCTAAATTAGATCTTAGAGAAAAAGAAGGAAAATAATCCCAGGTTTCAGGACTGAACTAGAACATGGAAGAGATCCTCCAGCCATGTCGTCAGCTAAATGTGGCTCTCCACCTCCCAAGACATTTTTGTGTGCTTTGTGCTCAAAAATGGAATATAAAGGTTGCACTTAGGAGGTTTACACCAAATAAAATGGCTATTTCAAGAAACATGACTTTTTTAAATGAACTTTTTGCACCCTACCTGAAAACATTAAATAATACAGCGAAGCCCCCATTAACCGAGCACCTGCTAAAGCAATCAGTCACTTAAAATAATAAACTCTCTTGGCTGCGCAACTGAAAGAACGATGATAATTTTACTTGTTAAAGCAAATGTTTGGCCCAGCAAATCAAACCCCTGGCTGTACTGTAATAAAGCCATCACACAAACCACTATAAAAATAAACTAGTAACAAGGTGCAGTTAGTCCCCAGTTCCAACCTTTTGAATTCAGGCACCTGAACCCTCTGCTAAGGCACTCTGCTCACCGGTGGGCTCCGTGCTGTACAAGGATGCTGCCGCTCGGGCAAGAAACCATCCTCGATCACACGGTGCCAGCCCACGACATGAAGCCATTGCAAAACAGACCAAATGAGAATTAATTTACCTAAATGCTCCACTTCAAAAAGGTGCTCAAACCCTCTGACCCTCAAACTCTGCTAAACCGCTCGGCTACGGTGTAGAACAGAGAAGTTCAGTATCCCATCGTACCACGTTTTGGATGGAACAGACCTGGCCACAGCAGAACAAAATACTACTGATTCCCCCCCCGTGTTTCTTTTTACTCATGCAAAGGAATGATTTCATTCTGTAGACATGAAAATGAAGTTCACATGCCATACATGCTGTTGATAACATAGGGAGCGCTCAGGCAAAGTTTTCCTTGGTCTTTTGGCCAAGATTACACATACTACCAGTTTAATATCCAAAAATCTTCTCTGCTGAGTATCCAAGGGCAATCATATCCTGCCTCTGATAATCCTCTAAATCTCTGCCATTTATGATCCTAAGAAAACATCAAAGAGTGATAAGAAAGGCATTGCTTTATGATGGATTAAGAGAAGAATCGGCTGGTCTCATGACCATTTCATCTTCCACTGTCCTCCTACCCACTACACTGTCAGCTTTTTTGTTTTGGTTTGGTTTTTTAAAGACAAGGTCAACAATTCAAACATGCGACAGAGAAATCACGATGGAGGTGTGAGGAGTTTGGAGAGGTCTTCCAATCACCCTCTTGGCCAAGCCAGAATCTAAAAAGACCTAATGCTATGAGATAAAGCAAACTGAGGAACATCTCCTGCAGATCCAGTCAGGGAATCATTTCACTCAACCGAGCTGCTGAAAGCATCCTGCCGTATTGGCAGGATGGGTCTTCTGTTTGGACGCCTCTTATAGCAGAAGAGAGGAGATGATCCATGGGGGCAGTGCACTCAGCAGGAGACTCACCCGGGCCAGCACTGGCAGGCTTTTAATTTATATTGCACTATAAAATTCAAATATTATTTTCAAGACAGACATTTCAAGTCTAGAAGCAACAGATCCTTTGAAGAAAGAGCAGGAGAGAGCGAGCATCTTCCCAGGTGACATGTTTCTCTTCGGGGCATCCTTCAACCTCGGAGCAGTTGGGTACCTTGCCTGCTTTGCCATGCCCGCTGTTTCCTCTGTGACCTGTAGGTCAGCCAGACCCGTGCTTCATCTCCTGTCTCTGGTATGTGGAAGAATGGCTGGTGCAGGTCATGGAGAAATGGGCAAAGGCAGCTACCTTAAGTTACATTATTAAGAACCAGGCTCACTTAACTGCCAACAATTTAGATAGACAACCTATACTTAGCATTTTCAACTGTCTTCAGACCCCTTCGTGTGCTCCAAGCACTCTGGAAGTGGCAGAGTACATCCGATGTGCAGGATTTTGAGAGGTTCCATGGTTTTTTTGTTGGTTGGTTGGTTTTTCACTAAGACACAAGGATTCCCCTGGGCAGCCCGCACCATTTGTACGCCGGTACGCCTGGGAACAGAGAGCTGGGCTCACAAGGGGAGACAAAAACTAATTTTGAGTCCTCCAGTGAACGTCAAATTTCTTTTAGAAATTCATACGAGCACACTACAAAAGGAAACCCTTTGTACACCTCTGGTTTTTTATTCGATCAGGCGTTACAAGACGCATGCATACACACAACGTCCTGGGCTTGTACAGCAAACAGTATTTTTGCTTGCTACAAGCACCCACCCACCGCATCACGGAATAAAGATTCTCCCAACCAGGGACACCTTGGTCATACACAGACATATATTTAACTGCCTACTGTTATTCTCATCACAGCATGAGGAAAACCACACTAGATCATGAAATCGGGACTTTCCCCTCTGATCCTAGGAATAAAAAACCTTTTCCTACAAAGCACCCTTAGCACTAAATAAACCCAACGGTGCGGTGCTGACTCAGCACGGGGCTCCCCGCTCATCAGCACGTTCCCCACCAGACCCCTCCAAGACACCACAGCCAGCTTTGTGTTTGTCCAAAGCAACTTTTCATCTCAGCCCAACAAAATTAAAGGAAGAAAAGGGCAAGGGGAAGAGGAAGAAGGGAAGCTCTCCCCCCGAAAAAAACCTACGTGAAGTGGGTTTGCAGCTTTATAAAAGAGGAATAAAAAAATTACTTTCGCCTCACCCCGATAAACTGCGGGCCTGCCAGTGGCTTTTCAGAGCAGATGTAACGTTTTAGCCAAACGTGATTGTTTGTGAAAGAAATAATTCTGATCAAAACCCGAAATTGCAGCCAGCAGAAGCGCTGCACTTCGTCACGTTAATCCGCCCTGACGGGGAGCGGCGAGCGGAGATTCCTACTGCGAGAGGAGCAGATGCGAAAGGTCAGCGCTGGCCCGCGACTTCAAAACCCTTAACGTGTAAAACAGTGTGCACTAAAGCCTGAAACGGCTCACCGCGGGATTAACGGATGTCCGCTAAGTGGGTTTGATGTGCTTTTGGCGAGTAATGGTTAATTTTTAAATAGGGGCGCTGTAGCTTTATTTTAGTTTATTCTGCCAGCCAGAGTCCATTTTTAATTACAATTGCAGAGGATAATATCCCAAAGCGTGTCTCTCCTTCATGGGAGTACGAGAAAGTGAGAGCTGCGAGCGTAAAAGGCAATTAATGGTTTGAAAACGTAGTCGGGCGTTATTCCAAAAGCAAGGGGATGCAAAAGGTTAAACAACCAAGACAGGGAGATGTGCTGGTTGCATTTAACCAGCATCTTTCCCAAACTCCCATAGAAATAAATTTTAACGTGTGAAGAGTTGCAAGACACCAGATTTCCTTAACTGAAAAGGTAAAAACATTATTCTGAGTGACCATCTTCGTCAGAAAAGGCAACATCAGTCTTATTTGCTTCCCAAACGAAGGCGTCCAACTGAATTCAAAACCATTGAATTTTCCATTCATTTTCCAAAGGTGGTTTAACCAGGAAAGAGCCCGCACGGTAGTTAAAATCAAGTTGACCTGCTCACATTTGCTCTCTTTCGGTACGAACGTACAGCAGCCCTGCCCGCATGGCTGAGAGAACGTTTGTTCTGTTTAATTCAAACGCAGTGAACAATCAGTTTGTACAGCTGAAAAAAAAAAAAAAAGGAGAAACATTTCTTCTACTCTAAATCCACAAGACAGCTTGTGAAATCCAAAAGGCATTTTGACAAATAATTTCTTTTGCACTTTCAGATCGATGCATGCAACAAGTATAAGGCAAATGCTGTCATAATTTTTACTTGAGTGATAATAAATCCATCTTTTAAGGAAAGCATTTGTATTAGAGCCAACTGGAGAGCAGCCCAAAGGTCAGCTGGGCAGATTTCAGCAACATTTCTTTACTCTAAATCCACAAGACAGCTTGTGAAATCCAAAAGGCATTTTGACAAATAATTTCTTTTGCACTTTCAGATCGATGCATGCAACAAGTATAAGGCAAATGCTGTCATAATTTTTACTTGAGTGATAATAAATCCATCTTTTAAGGAAAGCATTTGTATTAGAGCCAACTGGAGAGCAGCCCAAAGGTCAGCTGGGCAGATTTCAGCAGTGGCCTGCTTAAATGGAGATACAACAGGTCTACTCGGTGGGGCAAACTCAGCAATTAGAAACGCAACCACCCCCAATAATTATAAACAACAAAATACTGGTTTATTCTAAGGAGAAATATGACTTAGCTCATCAAGAAAATGAGCATCCCTAATTACAGTTAAGTCACAAGAAAAATTAAACTGATGCAACTTCTACGACACCTGGGATGGGACAGCTTGCATTTCACCTCCGCTAGAGATGAAGGACACACACCCACTCCGAGTCTTCAATTTAAACATGATTAATTGTATTTAAATACGATTAACGTTATGACATTTTAAATAATCCTGGCAGCCTGATACTGGTGGTACCGCCACGACGATACCGGTACTGTAACTTGCCACAAGCAGATGGGACGCGAGGGCGGTGGGATCTGTACACAGACCCTGGCCAAAGAGGAGAGAAGATACCCCGCAGTAGGAAGAGGAGCGATCACTGCTCATCACCTGCCTGACTTCTCTCAGGCATGAATTTCTCATGTGCATTACAACAGTGAAGTTGTAACGAAGAGACTGAAAGACAAAACGATGGTTCCCAGACATATAAGGAAAGGCTAAATTGTAAAGGACTTTAAAAGACACAAGAGGCTGCTGATGCACTAAGGCAACTCTATTTAAAACAGAGAAATGTTGCCAAGTGCAAAACATCGGTCTGAAAATATTCTGGAGCACTGGCTGACTTTACATATGGTTTTGTACCCCGCCAGCCACACTGGCCATAAGGAGAAAATAAATCCCGTACTTCCCAACTCCCAGCACCAAGGATTTAATTTCTGCCTAGACACAACCCAATTACATATTTCCACCACTACGGACTTCCTAGCTTTGCACAATTTCCCACCGCTGGCTGCCGGGTAACTGGAAGCATCACTGGAAACAGGACACGCTGACCAGGGCACCAGTGTCATCTCCTCCAAGGCCAGGGAAGGAGACTCCTAAGCTTTCAAACAAGCCATCTCCCCAGAACTTCTCCCTTCGTTTCACCCCGACGCCGAGCTCCCTGCCTTCCACGGGCAGTGCCAGGCAGCGGTGCAGGCAGGTGGAACGGGTCCAGGTCCCGCAGCTGCACCTTGATCCGCCGACTCAGAGGCGAGAGTGTTATTTACTCAGTCAATCACAAGAATAAACTCAAGGAAGGTGTGACCATCCAGGAATCATATATTTTTACTGTGCTCTGCTCCGAGACACTTGAGCCAGTTCATTCACTCCGTTTCAGCCTGCAGGTTAACCTCTGCCAGTCCCAAAAACTTCACTATCAGTTTCTAATAAAGAGAAATGTCAACAGGCAGATACGCCAGAAATTAATTATTTTCAGATACAAAGGTTTTCTCAACTCTGTAAATCCACTCATAAATAATTCTGATTTATTGTAAATCGGTTATTGTATTCATAAATGCGAGGAAGCTAGTGAACAACATAACTACCAAAAGAAATACTTTCATAACTTTGCAGGTGCACAAATCATAGCATATGGGAGAGGACTCAAAGGATAATGGAAAACGAAGCAGTTTAGGAGAGACTATATGAAAACCAGCACCTACCTAGGCGGATTAAAAAGATAATTTATTTTCATTCGACAAGCAATCTAAGGCAAAACTCTAGCAGAGGGAGCAAGCAGACCGACACTACTTTAAAAATAGCGATTCCCCCCCAAACGAGAAGAGGTTCGTCTTTTGATTAGCACAAGTGACAGTCAGGGGCTGAGGTTGCTCAGGCTTTGAGGTTAAACACAACTGACATAAGCTGCACCTGAATCCAATCAGTCCCCGGGCTCTGAGAAGATTCACACGCGAGGACTAAATTTGTCACAAATGGGTTGGTTTCCGATCCTCCTGTAGCCAACTTGCTTTATTCTGACCCCCATTTAACAAATCAACTTAATGGGCACTGGGAGTGCTATAAAACTTAACAATGGAGTGATTTTAACTTTTAAAATATAGTTATGAAGCAGAATGTTGGAGAGCTCCTTCAATACTGGAAATCAAATTAAATCTAGACATTTTTTAACAGTCTTGACAGATATAATCCTAGTTACCATGTAAATTTATGGTAAGCTGCTGTGATATTAGCCACAGGTGCTACTTTTAATATATGGCCCGCATCTGGCTGGGAATAAAACTTCTCAGAGGACTGAAAATGACCTCACTATCAGACAATGGAGAAGAAAAAAAACCCACAAGACCACTGTGGCATATAAAAAGCTGGAGATGTGGTCCACAACCGAATATTTAACATAAAATTCATTTTAACTCTGCAATTGCAGGTTAAAGGATATTATGTTTTCAATACGTAAAAGGCGCGGACGTATTTCAGCCAAACAGCCAAAAGATTAAGTACATAAAGCGGCAAGGAGATAGACTGCCTACATATATAAAAACAAAATTTCCAATCTCTGATCAACGCAGAAGACAAAGAAACGTGCCGGGAGTAGGAAAAGGAAGTATGGAGACAGATTACATTACAGGGACTGGCACCAAGTACCACCATCAGAACAGATAAAGAGTAGTCATTGCATACCCTACCAAATTCGTTCGGATGCGTAACTGTGGTATTACAACAAGGATGATCAATTTAAAGGGGCAAATCTGAGTATGTCTCCCTACAGCTAAAGGAAAATAATTGGCATTTCAACAAGGGAGGGGAGGGGGGAAAAGGCATCTACCGTAACATGCTCTGTCTGATTTTTTTTTTCCTGGATTTCAAGCAAGAGAGCTAGAAAATTTTGAAAGGAAATGCAAAGTGAGAATAGGAATTTATTTAACCATTCTAGATTTTTTGCACATCTTTAAATAAGTTCTCAAAAACCCAGAGACCACAATTGCAACGAAACACATGTGCTTCTACTCTCGCTACACACTGTCCTCCAAAGCGTTTCCTTACTGTCCCCTCTGCTCAGGCTCATCTTTTGCCTGTGTCCTGTAGCCCCAAAACACAAAACATATTTAAAATAGCTTTTAAAACTCTTAGAGCATTTGATTTCCTGTCATTTTATAAAATGACGTTAGAGGTCTTATGGAGACTTCCTACATGTTTTTTTTTTTTTTTTTTTTTAAAAAAAACAACCTTAATTAAAAACTTACCCTATAAAAGAAAGCAGCTGTAAATGCTGAACCTGACCATCAGCAAACATGCCCACCTTTGTAATTTCCTAACTGCATGTTCTGCCTTTGCGTGATTACCTAAGGAAATGCAATCACACAGGCAGTTGCCCCTTAAACCCTCTGGTCAAATCCAACCGACTTTGACAAGAGACGTGGAAGTCTCAAAGTTAAGACGTTCCTGCAAATTTGGCGAAAACGAGCAGCCGGGTAAAGGACCCAAACCGAGCACTCAGCACCCTGCACCCGCAGCCCTTCGCAGCCGCCCGCCGCCTGCCTGGCTGGGGCCGGGCTCGAGGTGAACCTGGGGGAAATTCAGATTTTTAAGCCACATCCGTCCCCTTTGCAGGATCACCCCTCCCGAGGCGTACTGACCTGAAACGCCGAGAAAATCCCAGGAAAAAGCCGAGAAAATCCCAGGAAATTCCCAAGATACAGGCCAGGACATCAAGGTCCTTAGCAACCCTTCCCTCCCTCGATGACCAACTTTTAGCAATAGTCCCAACGTTTCTGCATCTTCTTTTCTGAGTCCGCAGAACAATAAGTGGGAGAAGTTACCGGCATGGTCTGGAGGCGTAATTTAACTTTCTATCCTGATTCCGAATTTTGCTTGGGCAGACTGGAAGCAGAGGGCTTGCTCCACAGCTGGAAGAGAAACATTTTGTTTCAGTAGTGCAAAGACACGAATGGGCAAGAAGGCACAATGGTGTGCCGCCTTGATGCTACACAGTCACCCGAAAGCCTTGCTAGCTGCCCTGCAGACAGGGAAGGAGACCCTGAATAAGCTCCCTGATGTGGCTGTGAGGTTTACGGAGGCTCACCAGCGCCCAGACGCGTGGCAGGGCTCAAGACTTGCCATGGAGCGGTCCGAGCCCACCCGCTCTCCAAGACCTCGCTCACGGCCAGAGGTTTCCACCAAGCGCGCGCTCCCCGGGGAAAGTGACTCAACCAGGGGGCTCTTGAGCGAGCGGACCCGAGCGAGGGTCCTGGAGGTAAAAGGCTCCAATTTTAACTCATAGCTGCCTACCTGCTGTTCAACAGTGGCAACAACATGCAGCAATTGCAAGGCGTAAGGAGGAACGGATGCATTGGTGCGATCAGCACAGCTCTTCCAGACAAGGTGCTCTCCCCTACAGTTGAGTTGCCTTTGGGTTCCCCCCCCCCCACTGTTGGTGTATTTTATATTTTATACAAGATTCAGAACACCCACCCACCAGGAGCCTGTCTCACACTGAAAGCAAAGGGAACACGGAGCAGCACCCACCACCCAGCACCAGCGCTGCCCAGTCCAGGACACCGGGACCGGTGCGTGGTGGGCACCCACAGCAACATAACCAACAAGGGGCTTTCAGCTGGGACCCCAGGCTGCTTTGCAGCTTGTTTCAGAGAACTGTACCCCCAAAGCGCGTTTTCATGAAAATATATCTTCAGACTAACAAACAGCACCAGCGCTTTCAAGTTCTGGGTTACAAACTAATTCCATAAGCCAGAAGTGTCATTAGCTTGTCAGTCTTACAAAGGCAGCCCATTGCTGATCGCTTTTAACCGAGCTAATCTCAGCCAGAAAGCTTCCGGAATCTAAATAACTCTTGTTTCGCAGAAGTTTCATTTCATTCTCATGCTGAAAATAATAAACATAAACCAAGCGCATGTCTACACATTTGCACGACTTTATTATAAAAGTTGTGTTTATATTCTTAACATCTGTTGACATACACAGACTTTGTAAACCTGGCATGGATTTTAAAGCCACAGAATTTTCCAGGCATCATGAACATTATCTGCGAGAAGCAATAAAAAGAAGCAATGAATACATTAATCATACCAATATCATCTGCAAAACATAAATCTGAAATACCTTTCATGTCAGCTCAACTACTCTTTTTTTTTTTCACACACCTGATTTTACGCCATCTGTAAAAGGGCAGCAGGAAGATCACCGAGGAAATGATGTTTCTCAGTACTCTGACTTTTACTAAATACTCGCACTTTAAATAATGTAAACAGAATATTTATTACGTGAAATGAAAGACGTCGTACCTACAAGTTCAATTTTTTTCACTGCAGGACTAAATTCTCCCAAAGTACAACGCGGGTATAGCTCCGCTTTTGTCATTTGTTCCCTAGGTCGTAATAAACACAGTATTTACTAAGTTATTCTAAACACAAGCATCAATAAGCATAGGTCCATTGATTTTAATTTACTTTCAGCTTCAACTTACCGAAAGGCAAATACTTGCTCTCTAATACCAGCTCTGAACATCCCCTCGGGATCTGCACGTCGAGCCCTTTCCTGGACTACGATAACAGGAATGGCTTCTGCCCTCCGCAACTGCAAATGGGGACGCTGCAGCTAGTTCCTACACATCAGCAGGTGAAGTTCTGCCTTCAGATATTCGCAAATAACCTTGATCCAGCCAGAGCTGCGCAGAGGACCCACCCGCCCAGCTTGTTCTCCCGGCTGGGCGCAGAAAGGTCAGTTTTGAAGCCAATTCCCAGCCTCTGCTCTCGTTTCTGCCTTACTCCGATATCCATGAAGGGCAACCAAGAATGAAAGAGACTGTACCGGTATCTCCCAAACAATTCAAGTGGCAATTTCTTTTGAGTACCCTTTCTAAGATGACATGTATTAGAAGTATAAATGTATACTTCATCATTTACTAATGAGCGTATTTAAATATGCTCAACTTTCTCTACTGGTATCTGCTTCATCAATCTTCAAATTAGGAAGACATATGGATATCTACCTACGTTGCAAGATAAATCTGTCAAAAAACCACAACTTTGTAAATTTTTGCCAAAGCAATGGGTCCTCTAGGTATCTGCGAAGCAATGGGTTTTCTAGGTATCTGCTGGTGCAGCACACTGATTTGTCTCTCGACCTGTCTGTTGGCACACTGCCTAAGTCCATCTGATCAAATTGACTTATTTAGTGTGCAAAACCACTTTTTAATTAGCTTCAGGGGGGGAAAAAAAAAAAAGTCATTTCTAGTTGTGCTGAACCAACAGAGACTTTGACCATGCCCTGGCAGAGACGCCGTTTCGTGAATATTCGAAGCACAAAGGCTGAAAATCTCAACTCTTCCAAGGGTTACTTCTATCTCATCGGTGTCAAACGTGCTGGCCTCTCCTGGTTGCTCCAGCTCCGAGCTGCCTGCACATCTCACCAAGGTTTCATGTGAGCTCCCTCTCATGGGCTTCCCTCCTTCACTGCCCTCTGAATTATCTGATACGGTTCTATTTGTTCTGTATTAACGTTCAGGTTTGAAGTGCAATCCAGGAAAAAACGTACTCGGGGCTCCGGATGTGCTCCCTGGACCAGCACCGTCCTGCTCGTGAGCTGGATTTTTCTGCAGTTGTTTTCTCTTTTGCTTTCGCCCAGCTCAGAGGGGCCGGGAGCACCTCACCCACCTTCTCTCTACTGCCTGGGCTTTCCTTACCATGACAACTACTGTCTGAAACGGCAAAAAAAGAGCCAGCGTTACAAATTGTTGTTAATCTAGCTCACTGTGATTTCCCCAAAAAAAATCGTGGTCTGGGTTTAGGCATAGCCATGTAAATAAACAGCTCACAGCACAGCTTCTGGTCCCTACACACACCAACAAACCCATGGCCTCCCGAAGCCTGGAGCTCGCTGCGTCCCTCCCGTAGCGAGGAAAAGAACCAGCTCAGCGAGAGTCATCGCCGGAACAAAACCCTGGGTTTCCTCTCCCACCCGAGAAAGTGCTCACCTCCCCTTCAGAAATAAAACAGAAGGGAAATGCATGCTCTTGGAACGTGACTTCTTCCTAAGCAATGTCATGATTCCTCAGAATGCAATTTTTTAGGGGAATGTAGCTGACCACAGATCTCAAGATAAATTCAGTATTTCTAGAGCAAGTTTGTAGCTGATGTCCAAGATGTGTTCTTGCGAGTTTGAGACGTGGCTCAGGAACCTGACTCCAAATAAAAACCCAACGAGGTCTAACCAGTAGCCTGCCGTGCCGAAGACACTGCGAGATCAGCTACTACAAGAACATACTAGAACTCTGTCTTCCTGCTTAGAAGGTGAAACGTGTCATATTTTCCCCACCTTATTTGCCAAAAGTTTCTGTTCTTATATTTACCCATTTTTCTCAAGTTTTTCCCTGACAAAAATGAACCCTGCTGATCATCGGTTACGTATTTCCAGCATTCATTTACGAGTGCTAGTAAAGAAGGAAAAAAAAAATCAGGATCAAATATTATTTGTCTAATCCCATAGTACCGACCCTGACCTTGACCCTAATATTATAATCAAGAAATTGTAATATTAGAACAAATCTACTTAACAACTACAAAACAGAATTAATTCACTCCACCTAATGAGATCAGAATCAGACAGCAATCCGTTGAGGCAAACCCAAGAGGGTTTGGCCCCACAAGGCTGCTCCCAAATTTCTGAATATAAATGTTTTCCCATCAGGATCGTACGGAAATTAAAGCAATTACGTTTCCTTTATATTAAAAGTGGTATGTAACAATACTTACCTGATTAAAATTTTTGAAATTGAACTCTTTGTAGATGGCATCTCTTTCGCCCAGCTCAGACCAGCCTGAAGCTTTGAGATCAAGTAAAACTTGGTTCCTCTCCTCTGTCGTCAACCAGTGAGACTGCGAAGACTATTAAGGAAAAAAAAAAATACAGACATGACACGAGTGAGGCTGAGCTTCTCTTTTGTACAACAATAAGAAAACCACACGATGAAATTGTGGTTGTGTGTTGTAGAAAGGTGAAGAGGTGGAAAATTCACTGTACAGTTTCTTACTGTTTATGATTTCACAGACCAGCATAACCTAAAACGGCCAAGAAACACCGTTTCTGTTCGATCAATGAAGTTCAGCTAAATGCTTTTGTACAAAACTAGCGAAGAGTGACAGGCTCCTTCACGGGAGCGAACGTGGTCACCAGCATACCTGTACCCATCCCTCGCTCATCGGAATTACCCAGATGCTGCAACAATTGAATTAATTTTCAAACATTCCATTCAGCCATATAAATAGAAGATTATTTACATTATACGCTAAATGTACAATTACGAGGCTAAAAGGGATATCGGGTTAATACCTGCAATTTAAAAGACAGAAGCAAAATAGGAGATTGTATTCTACATAACTTGCATGTCGCTATTCCTAAGAAAGCGGGAATAGATTTATAGATAGCAAGCAACAAAGAGCTTTTTAACTAACAATGAAAAGAAAAAAAATTGACAATACAGAGACAATTACAAGACATTACAAGTTACTGGTGTAAGCACTAGATTCTGCAAAGCACATGTGTTTAAATGTGTCTTTTTTTTTAAGCAAAAGGAGTTCTTCTGAAGCCCCTGGGAGCACAGACGTAAGAGATTACACCCTCTGCTTAAATATCTGAATCAGTGCGTGAGGCCGGAGCCAGACCCGGAGCCAGAGGAAAGTTCTACGGGGCGTTTGGAAGAGGCCTGATATTTTTCCTAAAAGCAGAGACTAAGGGCGTGAGTGATTACTTAGATGGTATATTCTAAGAGATGGGTCTCAAACTCGTATTATAAACGCGGTGCTTTAACGGGAAGAACTTTTCTCTGCAGAAAAGCAAAATTCAGATTGCTTTAGTCTTTATATTAGCAGCTAGCACAGCTTTGTGAGAACTTCTAGAAAGGGGCTGAGCAGTTTTGCTCCAGAGCTTCACCAAGACGTCGGAGGTCTGCAAGTACCCACTGCCAGCTCAGCAGCTCGGGGTGTTTTTTGCCTTTGATTTGAGAGTGGGCGCTGGCAGCTCTGCTACAGAGACCGGTGTGAGCCCCTGTGCCACCAGATGGGGCTGTGAGCCCGAGCAGAGCAGGAATTAACGCAATTAATGCGACCCGAGCAAGGCTTTAAGATGCAGGACAGCCAAGGAGCAACGTTTTCACCAATAACAAGGGACAAAAAACCCCAAACAGCGTAAATCAATCTAACAGCATCACTGCCACCGCTTGCGTTCAGTTGGGATACATCCAGTCCAAGGGATGGGTTTTACGGGTCCCAAAACGAACTGATTTAGGCTCTTTACGCTTCAAATACAACACTGGACTTGCAAAAATACAAATATCAGATTTGTTGTTGCTATAACTACAGTTGCAGGCATGAATTTCTTACGTTCTTCTTTTTCCAAGCATATACAAAAATTGCCAAAGCTAACAGCTGTCTTGAAATTTATTATTTTATCTGGCAAGAGATGAAATTAGTAGGCTAATTTACAAAAAAACATGGGGGTGGGTTTTTTTGAGATAGCAAAGTCCAGGACCGTGACCAGGAGGCAGCACAAAGTTCACTCCTCCGGCTGGCAGCAGAGATGTTCTCTGCCAGTTTTAGGGACGTTGCAGTTACCTTGCTGAGGCCTCGCCTGGGCACACAGGCGTTGACGAGACAACGCTGTGACTTGAAATTAGACCATAACAGTTTTTAATAGAAATACCGAGGTTGATGCAGGCCCTGGAGCACACCG
The DNA here is from genome assembly GCF_000699145.1 of Aptenodytes forsteri. Classification (NCBI taxonomy): domain Eukaryota; kingdom Metazoa; phylum Chordata; class Aves; order Sphenisciformes; family Spheniscidae; genus Aptenodytes; species Aptenodytes forsteri. The sequence goes on from NW_008796044.1 coordinate 16,204,759, forward strand.
ATCGCAGCATTTTGCTTAGGAATAGGTTGCAAAGACCACGTCCCCAGTTAGCCCCTCCAACGCATCGCAACTACATTCAGAAGCGGTAGCAGAAAGCACCAGGAGCTTGCTTGTAAAAGGAAGAAGAGAAGGTGGGAGATGCCGTTTGCACTTACGGGGCGCAGCGCAGACACCCCCCCCTCCCCAAAAGGCCGAAACCCGCAGCGAGGCCGGCACGGCATGGGCACAGCACGGCGTGGGCACAGCACGGTGTGGGCACAGCACGGCGTGGGCACCGACACGCATTGACTTAAGCACGCGAGATAACCGCACCTGACCCGCGACACACGGACGACGTGCTGTCGTACGGCGGGTTTAACCTACGTAATCGATACCGCTCAGTGGGAAGAAGCTCAGGGGGAGATAAGTCATTAATTACAGAAAAAAAATTAGGACAAAATATTTCATGCCCGAGGGGGTGAGGGTCTGAACCTGCGCATGCCGTTAGTTATTAGCTTCTTGTAAAATAAATAAATAAATAATCACTCATCGGGTGGGACGGCCGTGGGAAGCGGGGGAGGAGGAGGGGCGGGTGGCCGGCCCCTCCCTGCCCAGCGCCCGGCCCG
>NW_008796044.1:16205686-16209896 GCF_000699145.1 Aptenodytes forsteri
GGGAGGGAGCTGCTCCCCGCCCCGCAACAGCCTTCTGGTGCACCGCTGCGGTGGGTGAAGGAGCCGCCGGCCGGGAACGACACCTACCCCGGAGGAGAACGGGAGAGCCGCACCGCCTTCTGCGCCAACACGGCCACCGCCGCCTCCGACTGGAGTCCCGGCGCCCCTCAGTCCCTGGGTGGCTGCTGTTTCAGTTTGAGCAGGCAGGTTTCGTTTTCCGTTCCACGGGGCAGCACCGAAACAGTCGCTTTCCAGGGCAGAGGAGGCACGGTCTTTAAAAACATCGCTACTTCAGAGGTACGGGGAGAATTACTGGGCACAATCCAGCCCTGCGCCTCCCAAACTAACCGGATGGTAGAGGCGAGAACGCTCCAATTTATTGCTCAAAATCTTGAATCCTTATTAATAAAATACTTCCTAGCTTTATCTTCAGTAATACCAAAGTTTTATCAGTGAAGTTTCCTTTTAATACACAGAAATACAGGACCTCAGCTTTCCAAAGGGGAAAGGTACGGCCACCAGAAAAATACCTGAAGAATTATCTTGCAGGGATGAGTGAGCTCTTTGTCAAACAATAAATCTTACGTCTGTCTGTGTCTCTTCTTAGCTTAATTTGCACCCTAAAGCTTCCTATCAGGGTACTATGGCAAGCCTCCACCGTGTATAAATGCAATCAAATCATCAAAAAACCACACGAGGTACCAGTCCATACCTTATTCAAAGTTTTCCATACTAACTGTAACTAAACCCCGTATCAATTCTTTTATGCAGCCTCAGCTGCAGACTGTGCAACCAGCAAACACGTTAGTAGAAATTTAAATAAATCTCAAGACTGGTCTTGCTAATTTAGGCAGGTGATCTGTACTTCAGAAGTTGCATGCTTTAATCCCGTAAGGAAGTGACTTTAAAAGGTTACACTAAAAACCTGATTTATTTCAAAAAGAGTAAGGACAACGAATGCAATTTAATTCTATAGGAATGCGGTAAATAAGTTGCGTACACACACACGATGAGGTAAGCTTTGGAAGTCATTCTAAATCTTAAGAAGAACTGCCACTAAGTCAGAACTCGGAGAGCACAGTGAACAAGAAAACCAGCATCTAACCGCAGCACCAAAGGTGGGAAACAGTCACCCCGTCAAGAGCTGTATAACACAAATGCAGTTTAATTCTATAGGAATGCGGTAAATAAGTTGCGTACACACACACGATGAGGTAAGCTTTGGAAGTCATTCTAAATCTTAAGAAGAACTGCCACTAAGTCAGAACTCGGAGAGCACAGTGAACAAGAAAACCAGCATCTAACCGCAGCACCAAAGGTGGGAAACAGTCACCCCGTCAAGAGCTGTATAACACGCTTTTGAATTGTTACTGCTGGTATACAGTGGAATAACTCATTTGAAGTACGCTATTTTTTAAGACATCTTTTTCTTCATAGTTCATTTTACTGACAGTCAAACTAATTTAGCAACATCACCATTCACCAGCATTTTCCTTTAAAATGTTATATTTCGGGAATACACCAGCCAAAAACCGAGTATGATCCGTGTGGGCTAACACATCCCAATTCTGTAGCGTTTACCACATCATCCACACAGAAGCTTTAGTTCCTACGTCTGTAGGATCTGTAAAGGAAGATCCTCAGATTCTACCAGAGCAGAAGCAACTCGGCTCCTGCGCCAAGCAGTGCCACGCATACAGGTCGGTGTGCTGTAAACATCTTACTCGATCTACAAAGCTGAGGGACCTCTTCAGAAGAGCAAAGTAGAACCGCAGCACCAATTTACATTAAAGTCCATAAAAAATAAGCCGATCGGAGCAGCTTAATAAATACTTTTTTAGTTCATGTTTTTTTGTGTTTACTTACCACATTAATTGCCATGAATTTGCTTTTTACAGATTCAGTGGTTGATAAATAAAGCAGATTTTTAGTCAATGTTATAAGCTACAACCAACAAATTCAACAGTTCATTCTTAGGTACTTCCAGTCCATACAAATTCCCGCTTTACCAATAAGCGGGAAATCCTGTCCCTATTTCAGCATCTCAGATTATTCCTGATGTTCGTGCTCCTGTCCCGGGATCAGCCACCGAATGCTCTCCGTTCGAACGGTAGCGTACATGACAAAGCTAGCCAGAAAGAGCAAAGAAAACAGAAGCAGCCAGTCTATGCCTTTTGTCAGAACACTAGGCAGGGGGCCTTCCCAGTCTTCCTCGGTCACAGCCACATCGCTTTTAGCTTCTATACCTGAAAAAGCAAGCACTTGATCAACACCAGTAACAACCATTAAATACAGAGAAGCTGGTTGTATCTGGAGCTTTGCTCCTCTTCTCAGGCTAAGGTGTATGTACTATCAGACTTAAATTTTTGGTGACAGTCCTTGTGTTTTAACGTATGTCTAGCATATAGTTTACTTACGTAAAAATGAAAGGCTATCCATGTGTATGTATATTTTCATCATAGGAGAAGGCTTGTTCTGTCCTTCCACGGCACAGCCTCGTGTAAGTTTGTGGGGTTTTTGTTTGTGGAGGTTTTGAGTATTTCTGCTGTATTAGCGAATACAAAGTTTCTGGCCTCTAACGAAGGCCCTCGTAGGCCTATACATGTTTTTTGTTTTGTTTTGTTTTTCTTTACAGAAGCACAGAAGGACCAGAGAGAGCTGGCTGGCGCTGAACTCACAACGTGGACAGCCAGATCACGGAAACTGGAATCCTTTTGCCTCCTCCAGCACAAGAACCGAAACCATCTTATCCCCCAGCTGCTGTCAGCCTTATACGGCTCTGGCAATGATCCCAAGGTTCATCTGCCTTTACTCCCAAATTAAATATTTGGGCAGAAGGATGTGCTCGATCCTTCTAGCACCCTCTCTAGCTAAACCCCACTGTTTCCCCCTACTCTGTGACAGCAGTTAAGAGAGGAAAGCCCAGTTTGGAGCTAAAAGCCAGCCTGTTCTTCCTACTGACACATCAGGGCTGATTTACATACCTGTTTGATTAAAAATGAAGTCTTTCAGTGTTTCCAGCGTTCTGTCTGTATGATTAAATCTAGCCATAGGTTTAGCACCTTGGAAAAGGAGGATATTGGGTACAGCCACAGTTCCAAATCTAGTTGATAAACTGGTGGACATAAAGCAAACACAAAGCATGAAGGAAAAGAAATCCACTGGAGGAAGAAACAAAGATAGTCACGATACAGGAAGCGTCAGTTTTACTAAATTAAATTGTCACTTTATAAGGGGGGGGGAATCACTCCTGTTTTTATAACACACAACTTGCTAACGGAAATAAATGGATGGTAGAGCCCAGGGAGTGTAAATTACCTGCTGTGCTGAGATGCGTCCAGCGCCAGGAAGCGAAGAGTTGGAAACGCTCGAGGTAAAGAATTAAAGTGAGGTGCCAGACTGGCAGAAAAGCGGCACCATGGTGTATAGAACAAGACTAACGTACAGTCACTGCTGTTTGGGTTTAAGAACTCCATCAGGTCCTTCGAGAAAGCAGAAGAAAAAGAAACACGGACACTTACGTATTTAACAGAGTTAAATTCTACATACGAATGCATGATTCAGCAATCAATTAGATATTTGGCAATATTTATCACGTAGCTGCACATGTGTTTAACCTTTTTAAAACAGATGGAGAAGTGTATTTAACCTTTTTTAAAGGTTGTTTCACAAGTTTTTTACTTAAAGAAAAAAAATACATAACCACTACAAGAAACAAGCTAGAAATAGGCACCAGTACTGGCAGTAAGTGCCATTAGCAATTTCAGAGAGAGACACTAATCCACGCAGCACGAAAGCTGACAGTTTACTGCAGGCACACAGATGAGGGACACAGGCATGTGGACTGAGCTGCATCTCCATTTTTTCCTGCTCAGAATGACAGGAAAAGCCTCCCTGCTCAGAGGTTTCCTCTTTTCGATAGCCCAGAGGACGTTACGCAAGGAAACTCACCAAGTCAAACGCTGGAAGAAACACGCGCGCGGTGCTGAGGGGGCACCTTGCACCATCCTCACGCGTTCAGAGTAACGCCGAGCACTGAACCAGGGGATCCGCTCACCTGAGACACGTTCAGGATCTGCGGCGTGAAGCGCTCGACGCCAGTGACGTTTCTTTCCTCGCAGTTCACTTTGGGAGCCTTGGCGCCGTCGGTGCTATTCGACTCCTCGGCGGGGGGGAGCCGCCGCGGCGTGCGGGAGCCGCAGGGCTGCTG
>NW_008796044.1:16210777-16228561 GCF_000699145.1 Aptenodytes forsteri
TCGCCGCAGCCGCTTGGTCTGCGAGCTCCGAAAACACAGTCCCGCGTTCGTGGCCCTGAACTGAGGGGACGGAGATCTGCTGGAGCTCAGGGAGCGGTGCGAGACGGCAGACAGAACGCAGCTCAGGTCCCAGTCGCTGCCACTCTTAAATACAAGCAGTGGGGGTGTTTTTTTTTAACCAAGTTCTCTCACGTCAGCCCGGCTGAACCCCCCCCCGTCCGGCAGCGACGCAGCTTCGCAGCCCCGGGCCAAGTCCGCCGCCGCTTCCACGGCGCGGTGTAACGGGACGCGCTGCAGGGGCGAAGTTTCGGTCTGCTGACGCTGCTGGAGGTCGGCAGGCTTTTCACTGTTGATTTAAATTAGTTCAGGTCGAAAATTCCTGCAACGAGGGAAATGCCATCCTGAGGCCTCGACAGGATGTCAGGACTGAAGGGTAATTGAGAGGCCACACAAACGCACCCGGTAATGCGTTCCAAAAGCGTGTTTTGTTATAACCCAGCGTCGCAGACCCTCGGGGCCTGCTGCGACCAGGGCTGCCCCGCAGCCACGTCTGCCTGCTGAAGGATTTGCCTGCTTCCACCCGCTGCAGAGAAGCACAGATTCGGTTTGCGATGTGTTTGCACGTGAAAAACTAAACTTTAACCTACAGCCGGGCTGGGGTAAGGGTAAAAGCCCGTGAACTAGAGGCGTATTTTTTAAAGCTAAAAAGAAAACATGAGCGCTTGTCCATCAGCATACACCGAAGCTCCCAGGGTGAAAGGTGAGATAAATATTTCTTTAGTAAGAATTTCTTTCTAGGAAATAATATTCCTCCTGTCACAGAATTGGTTCTTGCTTTCAGTTTAGTAGTGAAGCTTGAGGACTATTGGGGGCATTTTGAAAACGAACGTAGTACTTCAAGTGCCAATACCCCGTTTTTTTACCGTGTTTCTTCAAACTGCCAGCACCGCACAATGAGATTTTGCCAAAACTCTGCATCTATCAAGAAGTGAGCGAGAATTATGAACTACAAGAGTATGAACCATACACACACACACTGGAAAAAAGGAAAACGCTGTACATGCATATAAATAAAGACAGGTGTCAGCTTTATTACAGAAATGGGATTTTTGTCTTTGTTTTGCTAGGGGACACTTCTCCAACTGTCCTTTCTCACAGCACACATTTTCTTGCTTGGAAATTTTTTTCTTTCAGAGTCCAATTTGCATAAGCATTAATGTTGAGGACATAAAAGTCTAAAGAGATAAAACATGAGGTTTGCACATAGAGAGAAAATATTTAATTAGACCAGCTGATACAGAAGAAGCAAGCAAGCTTGAAAGCAAAAGCACATAAGGATTCCAAGCCGGTGCAGACTAGTCAGGAAAAAGCTACCCCATTCCCAATTGTCCTTCTTTGAGTTTGGACAAAGCGGCATTTTCAACTTGAAAACAGTTTTCCTTCTCCTGGCCAAGGACTGCACGTGGTTCCCAGCTCTCGGCTCTGTGCCATCAGAGTCTTGCGTCTCGCCCACTGCAGCCCTGGATGGTGTCAGATCTCAAAACACGGGTGACGATATTCCAAACCTTTAAAATAACAGATAGCTTTCTGGCGGCATGCCGCCATCTGAGACACTTCTGTGGATTTCCTACTATAACACAAATCAAAAGGCTTGTGCAAAATTGCATTTTTTATGGTGACTATAAGTAATCTATTAACAGAACACAAATGAACTCCCAAGAATTATTGATAGTCAGGCTTTATCATATCTAATTCACAACAAATGTACTATCCCAGTGCTTACTTACGTATTGCAGAGAAGGCACATTTCTTAACGATGCTTGCCAGTTCTGTTGCAAAACTCTTTTCAGTGGCTTACATTTTCCTGATTTTTAATGCCAAATGTCTCATTTTCAGGAAAAAATCTAGTAAAAAAAATACATTGTTTTGAATCTATTCAAAAATCTTGGATGCATTAGAAAAGCTCTCTTTGTTAGGGAAGGAGCTGAAATTTAGCAAAGAGGAAGATTTGCAAAACATGAGTCTTTCGTTGCACCCATGAATAAACACCAAAACTCGGTGGTAATTTGTGCATCTTGCATTTCAGCCGCTGAACTTCTCCCCTCCCCAGATTTCAGTCACACTGGGCAAGCTCCTTCACAGCAATAGAAGGAGCAAAAGAGGACACGGACTGGGACAAAGAGGCCGTGCCAGGACCTTCACAAAGACCGAGGTTTCCACTCCTGCATAATCCTGACACATCCTCACAGCTACGGCATTCTGTGTATTCAATAGCGCAAAGATGAGGTAGAAGAAAATATGGCCGGTGTTCAAGTCAGGAGCACAGGCTGAGGTCGCACAGGCAACTTTAACCTACACCTGTATTTGGGATGTGTGACACTGTGATCTTTGTTTTCTCGACATGGCTGCAGTTGAATATTTTTATTTAAAAATATGACCGCTTGGAGCAGCAAACACACATTTTAGTATTACACATATCTCAAAGGCCTACCCTAATCAAACTTGCACTAATTGTTACTGTGATATTTTTTCACTAATTAGAACAAGCTTTTGTGGTATGAAAAAAAACAACATGAAAGCCAAGAAGACTTATCTGCCTCAGATCATTTAAACAACACTTAAGAATTCCACAACATTTTTCAGCTTCAAAGTAGTTAAAAGTTGTTAACTAATGATTCCTTCCAGCAACCCCGCAAGATAAGCAAATATTTTTACCGTGTTTTCACCAATGGGGAAAAAGGAGACATTGCCATCCCTAGGCCATGCAGGGAACCTGGGCGAGAGCCAGCTCCAGAACGCAGTAGCTTTTGGGCTGCCAATTCTGTATGGTCAGGCCACACCTCTCTCTCAAATGTTAAACAATAAACACAGAGCCACAGGCAGAACCCGGATAAAAATAGCATGCAATGCAAGGCAGCGAGTCAGTTCTTTACTTTTAGGCATTCCAGCTTTAAATGATTAACTGTCAAGAACAACCTTCATTTGTCTTGGTCCAAAGCCACACTCTGTTGAGCCGGCATATTTAACAGGTACAATACCACTAATTCACACTGTACTATTCGTGCTACTTTAAGAGATCACACCGAGGAGGCACAAAAGCATAAAAATGCCAGTCCAGCCCCAAAGCAAGCCTTGGTGTCTCATCATACACATAAATGAAATTATGAAAAGATACAACCATCTTAAAGACTCCTTGAAGATGGCCAGCTTGCATAGCTGACACCCCAACACTGCTAGTCTGTCAGCATGAATAAATCATAAACTGGTCCTGTCATCAGAAACTGCACCTGGCCTCACACACCAACTGTGTGTTGAGGGAACAGATTGCGTTGCAACTTTCATCGTTCAGTTCATTACATGGCAGAGAACACAACAGCCATGGAAGCAGTCAAGCAGCTTCCAACACAGCTGAAAAGCCCGTATTCCCGTATGATATAATTTATGACTGACTTGGTATCTAATACTTAAGATTTCATTACAACAAAGAAAATAATCCATTTTGCTCAAGGAATCACATCCAGGAACTGATTTTTAGACCAGGATGTAGCAGACTGTAGTTGAACTCTGTTCTGAACATATCCAGTCACCTCGAAAGCCAAATACTTAGAATGACCAGAATGGCCAACAAAAGAGGCATCAGATGTCTTTTTCAGGTAAAAGCAACTTAAAAGTCTGCAAAATAACTGTAACTGACATTTAAAACACTTCAACCCTAGGTGTATTCAGGGCCTTTGGAAGTACATGGAAGAGAAAACAGAGGGTGTCGGAGAGCGAGGGGAGGATGCAGACCTAGCAGTCTAGATTGCAGCTTCTGGTAGGTAGGACTGCCCGCCTTCCCCCAAAGTTATTGAAAAACTTCAGTAGAGGTGGGGGGGGAAAGAGAGGTTGGGTGGTATGCAGAGCACATCTTACCAACAAAGATAAATTGGAATATTGCTAGAATACAGGGATAAATACATCTTATTCATCACAGAATAATGACCACCATTCCATGAAAAGTTTAGTTTGAGTACTCTCAAATTGATTTCCATGTGTAACAGAGGAAAAAAAAAGTTAGCAGCTTACTATTTATATGTACATAGCTGTAACTCCTTTCCTCCCCTCTTCTCATATTTGAGTGAAAGGATAAGACAATCAAGTTACTGTAACAGCATTTTCAAGTCATTAAAACATAAGTAACATTCCTGTATTTTCTGATACCTTGCAATTCATACAGGCTTTCTGCCTTAATTCAAATATACAGGACTTGCCTGTAACAAGCAATACACATCTCACGCTGAAATTCAGAAAGCAAAGTATACTGAAAGAGCAGGCTTATTTATTCAATTTAAAAATCACACAATACAGCGGCCTCCCAACTCTCACAAATCCTCTGTGCATTTTGAAGTCCACCCAGGCATGAACACACTCAGTCTATTGTAGCCAGATTCAATTACACTTCAGGGAGGCAAGGGACAAACCCAACAAGCTGCCGGATTTTAAGTGAAATCTGTACAAGGTGTACCAAAACATTTTGGTGCCAGTTTGAGTCGCTTAACTGTGACCGAGACACCAGGAGAACAAACAGCATTTCTATTCACAAGAGAGAAGGGCTAAGGCTATTGGCCTGGTAACGCTGTCAATAGGCATCTTCAGCCAGAATTTAAAAGATACTAAAAAAAGCCCAGAGAAAAATTCGTTAGGTTTTAAAGTATTAACTTTATTAATAAATATACATCCATATGATGATGTAAATACAGATCATGAACACTACTCCATTCCCATACACATAATTGCACACGAGTAGCTCAAGTTCATGGACATAAAAACATACACAGTATCTAATCAGGCTTTTTACAGCAGAGGACGGGGTGCTGATACTAGTTATTTAACAGATTACTGTTTCCCCCAAAGTAAACCTGTGGAAAAGCAAATGATGAAAGATTAAAGTATCAGAAAGTGGTTCAAACTTCAGAATACAGATTTATCTATTTGGGAAAAAAAAAAAAATCACAAGGAGAAAGGTCTAGTCTCTACTAAAGTCATAAAAATATTTAAGCAGTGTTAAAATATATGCATTAAAATAGAGAAGAATAAACTTCTTTTGTGGTCAGAAATGAAGTCTGAAGTTCAAAGTATTTATGATTGTTATCAACTTTTAACGGTCAACTCTAAGAATAACGTGAAACATTATTATACATATAACAAAGAATAGCAGAGTCACAGCTAATGAAACCATCGGACAAATGACTTCACATTGCTCTGCCTTTTAAAGCTCTTCAAAAATGGGGGAGGGAGTTAAATTCTCATCTGAATTACTCTGTGTATTGTAGTTCCAAGTAATTCTTTTCACAGACACATCACTTTTCACTGACAAGGCTTGGTTTTGTCCTGACTGAACTCTTAAGATCTTTCAGACAAAATGAAAATATATTCATTCAGAACAGAGATCTTTAATGGCTCTTGATACATAGTTATTTTGACTAGTTTAAACAAAATCTAAGATATAAAGAACATTGCTTTAATGACAAAGCTAACTGCTGATTTTAAAAATACTATCTTTGATATCAAAGTTAGCCACTTCTGATGGTATCTGATTTTTTTCTGCCAAAATATGGTGCTAGCATCTTGAATATGTCCAGTGCATGCAAGACTTGTAGCAAAATTATTTGGTTTTAAAGTTTAAGTAAATTTAATCAGAAACTGAATAGTAGTTACTGTATGTATATTAAACAGTGAACTTGGATAGCATCATTAAGGAATAACAGCAAGCTAATACATTTCATTTATGTATAAATAAGATGTTAGAAACTTGATAATTAAAAGAAATTACTAAAAAACAAACTTGACATGTAGATCTTCTGAACAGTGTTAACACACAACAGTGATCCTAGCTTATGAATAGCTGAATTATGATATATAATATAAAATAAGCAATTTACCTTACAAGTAATGTTTTCATACTATGCGGGGAAAAGGCCAGTTTTCCCATTGCGGCTAATAGAGTTTAGGCATTAACATGCTGTTTCAGTGTTTGTCATGGAAAGGAAAGTGTTGAAAAAAGCACAATGTATTCTGCAGATTATACATAGGAAAAGCAGAATTATTTGAAAATTCCATTTCTAGTTCATCTTGAATCTCTAACTTCTTTTTTCTTCCCCTCACTGCACAGCACCAGTAAACTATAGTCAGATATAAAATAATCCAGAATTAGGAAATGCCCAGCAGTGCGCTTCTGGTCTCCTTGCTAAATCTAGAGTGCCAAGCAGCCCATTAGACTCTCTGAACACTTTCTACTTTATGCTCATCATTTCACAATTGACAACGTTAATTGTTTTTTACTGGGATTATATTCCATCTGATATAGTTAATAAACACTGTAATGAACAGAAATTGCTTAGATGATTTCATTATTTCATCAGCATACTTGAATACAAAATTCATTATACTAGCAGAACAGCAATACATCTGCATTATCTCCTGACACACAGCACAGCACCATTGAGTAGATGCACGAGTGAGAAATGGAACAGGAGCAAACAGGATAAACAGGAGGAGGTAAGAAGTGGAGTTTCTCCAAGGTACAGTGGTGACATGCAACACGTTCCTTGCCAGCGAGGTGTGACACTCCTGCAGTTACTACGTTCAGCTGAAGAGGACTGCTTTCCCAGCTGAGTTCAGAAAAGAACTTAAAGCAGACTTTTGTTGAAAAATCATCTGATTAAAAACCGCCAATACAACACAGATCCTGAGGGTGAATTAACTCACGTTAGCATTTTGCATGTGTCAGAAGTTACATCGTTCTGAGAAAGATTGCTAAATTTCAGACTTGCGAGTTTGTTGAGGAACAGAACGTGTAACTGGATTTCATAGCTTCAGCATGAAGAAACTATTTTTTAGTAGCAGTTTAGCTGCCATTAGTTCATCTATCGACTAAGGAGCCATCCAGTATAGTTGAGGTGCATTGTCTTAGTTGCCAGTGCATACACAGTTCCCCCAAAACAATTCAACACACCTATTGTAAAGTACAGCATAAAGTCCAGCTCAATATGTGTTAGGCATCACTGGAACACCTGAAGGCTTGCTGCTTTTTTCCTGATAAAAAAGGTATGAAACATGACATCTGTTTCTTAAGTGGTCATCACTGAAATCAAGAGTTCTCATCTAAATGACAGCAGGCCAGAATAGCATTTATGTAAACAAAAATTATCAGCATCATTACTCATTCAGCACAAGCTCAATTAACCCAAATTTTTCTGTTCCCACAAATTTGCAAACTCTATATATTCTCCCCGCCCCCCTGATATTTGAAGCTACAAATTTATCATAACGTCATATTATACGTGAAACAACTCAAACGTAAACTTTCTTCCAGATGGTGGGGGGGAAGCTTTAACTGCAGTAAAATAAATTTAGAACAAACAATATGCAACATTGAGGACTGATGTTTTTGAAGTCTAGATTAAAGTATTTTACACACACACTCACACACTCTCTCACATTAAAAAAAAAATTTAAACACAGCCAGTTGAAAACTGAACATTTCTTTTGGAAGGAGGGAAGGTTTTAGTTTGAGTCAAGAAAGGTATTTATAGCTAACCAACAACATTTTTTTTCAGCTTGCATGCATAGATGAATTACTTTATATCTGGGGTCTAGCAGTGCAGTAAACTGCATCCTGTTTGCATCAACTATACAGTTTGCTTTTATAAATCATGAAAATGGTGTCCTTTGGTAGATATATAAGCTCCCATAACTTAAATATAGTGTAAGTGTCAAACAACGAAATAACTGTATTTCCAGGAATACTGGCAAAACTAAGTCTGAAAACTTGGCAACAGTGTCTATTTAAAAAGTTTAATTTGTAAACATTATAGATTTTTACTTTAAAAGCTATTAAACTGTCGCCACCTAAGCACAGATTTTAAAGGCAAAAAACAGTGTAAATAGCTATTTACAGATTTAAGAACATACTGTTTAATAACAACCAAGTGCGTAACTAGAATGAACAGTACTTAATTTCTTATAAAATATTTCAAAGAATTATTTGTGGTTTGGTATATATACTATTAGGCATTTCAAAATTACTCAGCAGAATCCTGTAACAGCATAACTAAAAGAACAGCTATCACCTAAAGGCAAATTAGCTTGTATTAATAAGGCGCTGTGAAGCTGTAACACGCTGTACAAATGCTCAGTTTTCTTTAATATTTTCAAAAATATTTTTGGAGCATTAGTTGAAATTGTCTTACTGCTACAACTCCAGAAACAAAAGCCACCTGAAATCAGCACTTTAAGAAAAAGGTTGAGTTTTTTTGTTTGTTTTTTAAGTATCTATTTGAGGTCTGTAGAAGCTCTTGCAGAAGTGGAAAATGTAGCTTGCTGCTTGCTTTATCAATTTTTCTTATCGAGTAAGAACTCATCTGGCTAAGTTCCTTATTGTGGGATAGGCCACATCATGAACCAACAGCCAGCTAATTCTGTCCTCCTTATTTCAGTTACTTAATGCATAACCACACAACTAGATTTACCAGAAATTGAACATAAAAATAGGGACATGGACATTACTTAAGTATTGACACCAAGGCATATGCATCACTTCAGACTTGCTTATAAATTATGATTTAAAACCAACACAGACCCCCTTAAACCAGTGCCTTCTCAACATTGCTTTAAAAGTTACTGAATTGCACCCGTGGGCTATGGCATTATTTGAATAAAAATAAAATCTAGAAATTCAGACTTAGGCAAACACTACAACAAAATGCAAGAAACATGCCAAAATTCAGAGTAAAGCGGATTAGTAAGGAGTTACTAATTCCCTCCTTTCATTCATTAGGCTGTTTCATTTTGCTACTAGTTTCACCAGCAGCATGTACTCCTCTGTTATGCACCATAGGATAGGGAAAAGCTGCACTGCCACAAGTATAATTTAGATTTGCAAGCCGTGATAGAGCTTTAATGCTACCTGGAGGTCTGCCTGGGCTGACTTTGTATCCTGCTGCTTTAGTTGTACCCAAGGGTCTGCCTGGACTTGTCTTAAATCCAGCTGCTTTGGTGGTCCCCAGGGGTCGACCTGTGCTGGTTCGGTACCCTGCTGATTTTGTGGTCCCTGATGGCCTTCCGCGTTTACCAGATCGGTTGAGGTTTTTCTTTTTCTTTAGTTCGTCTTTTGTCTCTATATTCCTGCCACTTGTGGTCTGCAAGTGCGATTCGTTCAACGCATCTTGTCTCTGGCATGCAATTGGTTTGTGGCTGACTGCGTGGCTGTATTTACTTTGCGGCGTGGCATACAAGTCAAACTGATCGGCAGATCTCACATTGTCTTCGTTAAGGCAAGAACTCTTGCCGGTCCCACAGAAAGCTGTATTGCTGCTGGCAACAGGGTGCATCATTTTCTAACAAAAATAAGAGAGACAAATATGTATCAATATGTAATAATACTGCAGTTCCACAAGCGAGAATCTTTCCAAAGCTACCTCTGTTTCTTCAAATTAGTCCAAACTACTTTGTCTATTTTCAGTAAACAGTATTGATGTCAGTAAATTACTTTTTTAAACGAAAACTTTTATTAATCTTTCACTTGAGGTTTTGAATGGTAACCTTTACACATAGTTAAAAATGACAATTTAAACTATGAATTATTCAGATAGGTATAATTAGGGAAGAAGTACATTAATGAACTGAACAAGAGCATTTCAGCAACCAAGATATACAATATCCGCTCACCCACCGCAATTTCAAAACCTTTCTAACTGAATCTCATCTAAATTCTAGCTGTTCTAGTTGCAAGATTAACCTACCACCTGTAAGCCAAGGAAAAATATGGTATCACTCTTGATTTAGTAGACGTAGGCTCCTAAAGATTTTTTTTGTTTAACTGCAGCAAATTAATAAAACACTAATCAGTTTTGTCATTTCTTGTCACAATTAGTGTGAAAGAAAGAAACAGGTAAGGCATTCAGCAAAGACAATGGTGCCATAGTTGGGGAAGCAGAGGTACAAAATGAATCTATTACAAATAAAAGAGGCTAGATTGCAGAAATGCCACTGCTGTCCTAGTTAGAAGAGCAGGTACAAATTGCTGATAACGCCAACTCTGAGGTAACAACTTTGGGAAGAACCAACACGACTCCTGTTACAGATGTGCACGTTGTCACACAACTTCAAATATTCTGAAAAACAAATGTGGCCCATCGAGGTCAACAGCTGTTTTATATAGCCTGCTCTTTTTGTTAGACAAAACCAACTTGAGCTGTGCTCAAGAAGTTTACTTCTTTAAACAAGAATCAGAGCCCTATCTTCAGGACGGCAGAAGGGTGACTCTCACCTGCATGTTACTGCAGCCTAACCCCGGTTCCAATGGACAAACTGACATCCAGCAGCTAGAAATCACATATGGTCACCATCATAATTACAAGCAACAATTTCTAAATAAATTGGTTATGCTTATATCCATCATATCAAATCTCTGCAGCATATGTACTGGGGCAGAATCACAACAATTAACAGTATTACTGGTATTCTAAAACTTTTTTAGTATTAATGCTTCTAAATACCAACTGCACAGATACTGCCTCAGATTTCTTAATAGTGGCGATACCGTAAGAAGCCAGCAAGCCACTCAAGGAGCAAGAGGATGATATTTTCACCCATTCAACTACATTGGTTCTACAACTTAAGTAAGCTGCAAATACTCAATTTAAGATAGTAATATTTAGCCATGCTGAAGACAAGATTACGCCAATCAATATTTGGCACATCAGAGTATTTCTGCGCCCTACAATCATGCTTAGGACACCAAATATTTCTTCCTGCAGTAAATTTCTCTAGTAGATGAGGTCTGGAAGACTTACTGTATTTTCCCTGCAGTAGCTCTGGAATATCACCTACAGCAACCCAATTTAAATTCTACCATTGATTACTGAATTTATTTGGCAGTTACGAATGTCTCCTCCTAGCCAGAGAGAAAGCATACGGCAGAGACGGTTTATTTACCCAGGAGTAAATCCCCGTGCCCTTTTCTTCTGATTACAATGGATACATTCCCTGCACCCAATTTACCTTGGCTTGTCAAATGTGCATTACAGTGTACGCCTTACTCTTGTGCAAATATATCAATATGGTTTTATGTCAAACAGTGAAATTATGATAGTAATATAGTTTAAATATTAGATGGTTCTAGCAGAGATTATCTGAGTGCTACAATTCTGGTGTGTTGAATGGGGTACAGTGGAACAAACGTGAAACCACTGTGATTGCAGGTGTTGACTAGCAAACAGAACAACTAAGAATGCTAAGCGCAGGCTTGCTAATTAAAGAACAAAGTAAGCAAGCTACAGGTCAAGAGACCAGACAGACTTTTCTGTGCAGCAATAAAAAAGAAGCTTAAGGTTTTCTACAATTAGCAGTCAAAAACTAAGAATAATTAGCAAGCCTGCGCTTAGCAAAGAACAAAGTAAGCAAGCTACAGGTTAAGAGACCAGACAGACTTTTCTGTGCAGCAATAAAAAAGAAGCTTAAGGTTTTCTACAATTAGCAGTCAAAAAAATGTTACCTTCCTTTAGCCCCACTAGAACAGGGCCCACAATATCACAAAAAATACCTGAGATTTGTCATGATACATAATTGCAAACATAAGGGTTCTGATAATGTACCTTTGCTGCCGAGAGAGTAAGCCCAGCGGCTCTGAAAGGCTATTCATCTGTTTGTTGATACACTAGAGGACACTTGGAGTGGTTAGCAGCATTCTTGTCTCGGTACTCACTTTAAACGCAGAAATACTGGCTTCAGCCCCAAAAAGCTGCTCCGAGCTCAACTGCCACAAAGAAGGATCTGTTCAGCTGCCCAGTATCCGAGGAATACATCAGACCAAGGAGAAGGCACTGAATAAAGTGAGGGCCCCTGGTATTTCTCAGGGGACCGACCACCGCTCAGACTCATTCCTGTCTATGTTACATTCTTATTCTCTGCTTTTTCTCCTTATTACAGTCAGGGGGATTTTTCCTACAGACACTATCCATCTTTCCTGGGGAGAACCACCATAGGTACTCTAGACAGTGAATAAATCCTGCTGTAACTGGCAAACATTGGAGCTTCATCACCATATGCATGTGTTTTGTGTCTACTGTAATATCCATGAGAGCTCTCGACAAACACTAACTTTATGTACAAAACCTGGCTGACGCTACTTTACCTTCCATCTGGCAACAGCCAGTATCACTGTAATTGATGAAAGAAGAAAGATGTGCAAGTCAGTAACTGTTTAAAATTTCTTACAAGAGGAGGAAGCTTAATAAAAAAAACCACAATCTTGGTGGAAGACTGCCAACAGGATTTTTTTTTAATGATTTCCCCCCCCGCCCCCCGCACTGTTTTTCATCAAACCGTGAAAATTTCAAGTAGTAGCCAAAGTTCGCATTCTGTTTTTTGATTTAAGACTTTTTCTTCTGAAAAGTTTTAAAAAGGAAATCTGTAATTGAGCTTAATTACCCTAACGTGGACATCTCCAGCATAATTTTACTTCGTTCACATTACAGCGGGGAATAAAAGAATGTAGTGAGTCTATCTGTAGAGTGGAAGCAGGTTTCTTGGCAGGGAGATACACAGTATAAACGAGAATTGATATAAAATGCAAAGCTATGCCAATTTAAAAATCACACTCTAGCTAAATTGTATAGCCAAACACACAAAACTTTGTGTGCAAGCACTCTTAAATAAAACAGGCCAGAAAAGTTTCCAACAAAATAGAACTTACTTGTTTTAAGCCTGTCAATAGATACCTAAAAGATATTTGCAACAGTTTATTTAAATCAGTTCTTAAACTGATTCAACTGACTGGTTGAATGTCTCTGTGTAAACAAATAGTTAAGATGAGGCATCGTAGTAAGAAAATTTAGTCGTATTTCAAAGAGATTTTTACTGGAAAGTGGCTGGGGGGGGTTTTTTTTATTTTTTCCTATCTGATAATTTATTTCTGTACAAATGCTGGGGAAGGGAGGAGACAACTGGATAAGCTAGCTTTGGGAAAAGAGAGACAGCATTAGAGCTTCCCGTGCAAAGGAGCACAGAAGCTTCACTGCTGCTAGAAATAAAGAAAGAAACAGGACCATCCATCTGGGACCCGCAAAGCTTTGCTGCAGGGGCATTTCTGGACATGGTAATGGCCCATCCTTTTACAGCACAGCTGCACTGCCACTCTCCTGAGTACCTGCAAAGTTAACCTGCTTTAGCACTAACGAGGCGAGTTTGAAGTTTTGTTTGACTCAGATGACAGCAAGGCTACTGATCGGTCAATACACAATGTATGAGGCTGTCATGAAGATTTTTTGTATTTCACAGTCAAGCTTGGTATCGTTTGCTTTCTTCTGCTGGAAGATGAAACAGAAACCATATTATAAGCAATACAGATGCAGCACGAAACTTAAGAAATTTCACCTAATCCCAGTGATATCACAGGTTTTGGACAGACAGAGAGAGTGCATCCTTGTATCCCTAAACACAGGTTAACATACCGCACAGTTCTAGCTTACAACTGCTAACACTTCTGTTAGCGGTATGGCCCATCTCTCGCTAGGCTTGAAACTATGCAGAAAATCCCCATTCATGTCTTGTTCACCACATGAAATTTTAAGATCAAAGCTACTCAAAACACATGACATAAAAACACCCTCCTGGGTTGTGACACGATGCTGTCTTTAGCTTTCAAACATCATGGCCTTTGCCTTCTTCGTGGGCAGAATTTAGCTGCCAGCATAGATACGATGAAAACTTTCACAAGCAGAGAAAGTATGCAAGCCCACCGGAACAGGCACTTGCTCATTAAATATTTTATACTGAGTACTGGACCTGTGACCCATTATCTGCATTAAGCAGAATAATCACTTCCAACATAAGAAGGCGGCAACTGCTCCGGTCTCACCCACCCCAGCCTGCTTTCTGTAACTACAGCCTGGTTAGCACCAGAACAGACCTGACTCAGCAAGTGCTTTTGACTTCTGGTAAAACACGCCTGAATCAGAGCAAAACTGAACAAAACTGGAAGCACATCTATATTACAGCTTTTCAAACGCCGAATACCAGGAAAGGTAAACTCCTATCACCAACAGGGACAATTTTGCTTTTAATGAGGGTTAGTATGTAAAAACCACTCATTTTTCCAAAGTTTTTCACCGCTGAGCTTGCAATAGTTTCAACAGTATTGACAGAGCTGTAGGAGGCTGCAGCAGTTTCATCATCATCCAACACACAGAAGGTATATGACATACTACTTAAAAACACATGCAGCTACAAGTATTATTTCTGCACTAGTACTCTGAACGTCACTTCTACCAATTAAAACGGCTGGAGTGGAGCACAGGACCAGCTCTGTTCAAGATCTCTGCATAAAGAACGCTCTATGCCATGTACAACAGCACAGGGGCTGCAGGCCCTGGGGAATACCAAAGGGCTCATTTTCTTTGCTGGGGGGAGTTTAAGCAGCAGCAGCAGCGATATTTTCCCTTTCAAGACTGCAACAGAAATACGGTATTGGTTCCGCTCTTCCCTCTTACGATAGCAGGTGTGAGAAATACTTTCATCACTCAGTTAAAAGAATGAATTACATCAATTTAAACGTTTTTCAAGTGTCCCTTTTATTGGTAGCTCATTTTCTACACGTTAACTCTTGCTAAAGTAGAGCCTGACCCAATTTTTAAAAACCTGTAACTGCTTGCTTTCACAATGTTGCACCTTACCTTGAGTATTCCCATAAATGTAAACATTTTAAAAATACTAAGTATGAAATCCTATAAGTGACACAACATACACTGTAACACCTGAACCTACATTTGAAATCTAATTTACTCCTGAAGCTAGATAACCAGTTTCTCCAAACTGTGCTTATGAAGCACTTTCCGCAGTTGATTGCATAATACGATTTTTCTCATCATTTGACACTAGGTAAAATACATGAAAAACAGCCAAAATGTGAGAAACAATTTCTTTACAGCAGTGACTCCCTAAAGCTACTACATGACAACATGAGACTGCAAATTGAAGAGACAACATAATTTTGAAAACAGTTTCTTTCTCAATTATTCTTAGTGCAAAAAGACTGCGAAATTAAGAGTTCCCCAAGCAATACAAAAACTTACAAGTACGGTCCTTCTCCCAGTGACTCAGGGTCATTTTCTTACATGACGGAAGTTAAGGGAAGAGTTATTTGGAGCAGATATACCCACCTCCTTCAAATTCCTCTTCCCCAGACGTGCCAGGCAGAGGGGGAGCCTTCCCTCGCAAAGGGGCTGCGACTCCTGCTCCTTAACAGAGAGCTGCAACCTGGGTGCATCTCTGTACCTCTGGGAGTTCAAGTCTTTTGACTCAGACACCGTTGGAGAAACAGTGCTCTCCAAAGCCTAAGCACCAGCTTTGTATTAAAGAGATCGGCGCTGCTCTCACAAAGATTAGATATTGTCAGGCATTAGCTAGGCTAAGTGTCAAGTAAACTGTGAACTTTTAGGGATCGTTCATGATTTGATTGCAAAACCAGGCAAACAAGTAATTGTTATGCTCTCTAACCTTAGAAAACAAGTCATATCTAAGGGCAGAGTTTCACTACATGCCAACATCAGCAAGAATTTCAGCTGACTTCTTCCCACCCCAAATTTAAGATCATATAACCATGTGATGATGAGAAACAGGGCACTTGAAAGGGTTAACACAGCTTCACAAAAATTAAGGAAGATCATGTCAATAATCTAATTAACTCTGCACTCCAGTTACACTGACACAATTGACAGTTGGTTTCATAATCAATAGAAACCACATTGAATCTGCATTTTTTCTGAATGGGACAGTTTTGCCCTTTCGTCTTCTCCCACATTCCTGCTCCTTGTGCCAACACTAACTATTGTGCAAGAGCAGGACAAATCAACACCAGGGATCTGACCCAGGTGAAAACTAACCCAACAAGCAAGAAAAAGCAACAGTTGGCTGGCACTGAGGCAAGAGAGGAACAGAAAGACACATTTCCATTAGAAGCACCGAGACAGACCGGTCCCAGGTCAGCCTAAGCCACGTTGCTCACTGGCTGCCACTGACCCACTCCCCCCCTGGCCCCAGTTACTTAAAAGCCTAAGCAGACCTCGGAAAGATGACTTTTCGACAACTTAATGGACTTAGAAGACCCGAATGAAGCGTATGACAAGTCCCAAACACAGCACAGGGAACAGAGGTTGGGGAAAAAAAAAACCACAGCTGGGGATGGGGCAGCACAGAATCAAGGCAGCCATCAGGCCAGACTGGCTTAGAGGAGTAAGGTTGTGAAACTGCACCCTGATTATTCTGTGGTTCTGTAATTACCAAACTTCAAGGCAATCCAAATATGCATATGAATGACGGAGCAGGTAGAGGTAGATCTTTATAAAGAAAGGATTATTAGTGTTTGTGAAATTGTCTATTCACCTCAAGGAGCTATTCCCAGGTAAACAGGAGCAGACCTCACCATAGCCTAGAACAACAGCTTCGAGGAGCTGGAGATGCTTATTCATCTCCGTGGGTGTTCTAGCCCACCCGCTCATCTCCCCAGGGAACAGACCTCGCTGTAGTCTAGAACAATAGCTCGGAGAGGTAAGAAGTGCTCATTCATCTCAGTGGGTGTTCTCACCTACCCTCTCCTCTTTCCCTAGCCTCCTCCCACAAAAGCATTTTGAAGCTTAAAAGGTGGATCAAACTTCTCCTTCCTGTTGTGCACTTCCATAGTGTTTCTCTGCGACAGGACTAGTGCAAAAGGCTCCGGACACCTGTCAACGCAGCCAAACACAGCACTGCAGCGTACTTATGCTAGACTGCGGAAAGACAAAGTCCACTTGTTGAATCTGTTCAACAATGGCCAATGGACAAACACGCGGGACTTTTTTTTAAGGTTGCATCTAAAACCTGAAGGATATGGATACAGACAAAAAAAAAAGTTGTAAGAGAAACTGTGGCATCTGAAGAGTGAAATAAACCATAATTTAAGAAATATATTAACTGAGTGTTCCTTCTACTTTTTCATTTTACAAAAATAAAACCACGGGGATTGAAATAACTGTTACTTTCTTTAGAGAGATATCCAGAGAAAAATGCATGCAAATTAAAGGTGCAACTATTCACTAATTAATTACCCCAGAAGGGCTATGCACAAATAAGGAGGTACTAAACTATCTGTAACTATCCACAAGAATATACGCTGTTCACATGTGTTATGCTAGAAGGCAAAGAGGCACAGAAGGAACACACCAGAGGCTATCCAGATACCCTGACATGCAGGTGAGCGAAGGCATACACTACTTAGGTATGTCAAGGAAACACATCCATGGACTGTATGCATGCATTAAGAGTCCACACGCTAATGGAAATATGTTCTAAGTAAAAAGCACTGCATATACACTATCCCCATGCACGAGAGCCGTGGGTGCTGAAGGGAATGAATAATTCCTGAGCACAGCGGAGAGGCCAGGCTGGGAAGTAGCAGGAGGCCCAGCTCCACCTAAAGAGGCCAAGGGCCAGCTGAGGGGACAAAGGGGCGGCGCAGCTCCCTCCTGCCCCGGCCCGCCGCCTCAGCTGCCAACACAGCCGGCGGGCACCGCACTTGGGGTCACGGGAGTGGTGGTGGGGGCTCGCCTCGCGTGTCACCCGTCTTGCGTGGGTGGCAAGAAACAGGGCCTGGCCCAAACCCCTCCTCGGCCCAGGGTGCGGCCTCCCCCCGCCCCGGCCCAGGGTACGGCCCGGTTCCCTCCCGCCCGGCCCGGGGGACAGCGGGACGGGGAGGCGATGGCGCAGCTC
>NW_008796044.1:16228902-16258540 GCF_000699145.1 Aptenodytes forsteri
CCGCGGGGGCGCGCGGCGAGCGTGCGCGGGGCGGAGCCGGCGGGGGGCTCCTCCCGCCTCTGAGGCGCTCAGCGTCGGGGAGCCGCCGCCATTTTGTCCTGCTGGCGGGAAGGTGGCGGGCGGGCTCCCGGCTGAGGTGCGAGGCACACGGGGAAACGCGAGGTGAGGCCGGCCTGCCTGCCTGCGCCTTGCTTTCCCACAGAGGATGAGGCAAGGGCCTCTCCCCCAGGCAGGCACGGAGGCTGGCCTGGATGGCGCGCAGTGGCCTTGAGCACGGGCAATCGCCATCGCCCTGGGCCTGAGTGACAGGGCAGGGGAGCAGAGGAGGGTTTGCTGAGCAGCAGGGCCAGCAGCGGGCCATCATTCCCGTTCTTCTCCACCTCATGAATAGCATTATTCACATTCGTCTTTGCGTCTGGCTCTGAAGGATAAATCACTGATTTATTGTACAGTAAAATAAATCCTAGAACATGTCCTCTATGTTCAAAATATTCTAAAGGGTTAAGCACGTTCACGAAAACTCAGGATTCCTGGTGTTTCCATTACTTTCATTTGGACGGAGGAGCGTGATACTTTCTGTCCCAAAAGTATGCTGCAATCCATTATAGAAGAATCAAGCTTTAGGACTGTATTAAAATAATGTATTAGGTTAGTTCATTTTCACTGCCGATTTTGCAATGAAGATGGCAGCCATTTCCAATGTAACACACAGGTTTGAGTCCACGTACCATCAGCCACTCGTGTCTTACAGCAGGAGCTCCAACGAAGTACTCTTGATTATTAAAGATTTTGCCCTATTTCATCCGTCTGCATTCTGAAGAGTTTAGTAAGAGTGCAGGCATTGCAATGGCACTTTACTATAAAAAAGGCTTTGAGTAGGAACAGCAACTTCAACTATTTCCAAAGAGATCCCATAGAAACGGGAATCTTAAGGGCCCAGCACTTTTCACAATCTGACCTTTTGGCATCAAGGTCAGTTTTAGTGAAACAATGTCACAGCCCACTTTGTGGAAGGCTATGACCAACAGATTTTTTTATCCACATTTATTAATGACTATAACAGCATCAGTGTCACTGTATACTCATCCAAACCTTCCTGCCCTCTGTTAGCACCCTTGGGGCATTGATAGACAGTAGCATATACACCTTCAAATCACAGGGTCTAAATGAGCATAGAAGTCTTTAAATGACTGACATCTGAAAGAGTCTGAAAGATGTTCTGCGTTATTGAGATGAGGTCTTAGAAAATAAAAGCAAGAAAGAGCAGGCAAAAAAGAACCTGCAGCTTTTACAAATGGCTAATTCTGTTTTTCTAAATATTTTCCTCTCCTGCTGTTGTTTGGGGAGCTGACTGCTGTACTCCAACCCTGTGATATCCCATTTCTATAATACTTGGAGCTCTTCAGGCCGAAAATTGCTGTGAAACATCCTGCCAAGACGATGGTTCATTTTTTTGCCAGTGCTTCCTAATGCATGCAGGAATCCTCACTTGCAATATAAGAAAGCAGCAGGGAAAAGCAGCATTTATTTAGCTCAATTTAGCAAATGATTCAGTTTATTTACAAACCTCATCTTTCTGCTGTTTTTAACTCTTGTTGGAAATGCTGCCGCCAATCAAAAGCAGTAGAGTTCGATACCTCTTTGGTATCCTGTTATTCTCCTTTTCGTATCTTAGTCTGGAAGGCGGTTGGAAGTCAGGCTGGGCTCAGGCTCCTGATTTATCTAGAAGAAATCGTGATCTCAGCAGAATGCTGAGAATAATAGGAGTGATAATAGGAGTGAACTTGTAATGTGAAGCAGTGAAAGCTTCCATCCAAAGAAGCTGTGAAACCTGAATCGGGCCGTTGTTGGGGCTATCGCCGGCAGACTGGCAGAGCGAGATCTAAACGTTTGACCTTGGAGCTGGACGTGCCTCCATGAGGGCGCCGGGGCTGTGTGACTGCTCTGTATTGTGCTCCAGGCAAACCCGCGCCAGATGAGCCAGCTCCGGTGCCCACAGTGCTCAAATACTAATCTGGTAGCAAGAGGGTCTGGTTTCCTCATCTGCACGCTGTGCTAATAAAACCAGGAACCAAACGAAAGATAAATTGGTCTGCGACTGTCTTGTTTTGTGAAAGCTCCCCAGGGCCCGAAGCACGGCCGTTACTCAGGTTGTGAATCTGCTTCCTCCTTTTCTTTCTCTAAAGGACTGCTCTCACTAGCAGTAGCAAACGATTACAATTAATTATCTGTAAGGTAAAAGATGCAATGAAATGCTGCCCCTCTCTACATCCGGACATTCTCCTTCTCCCTCACTGGAGGTCTCACCGGTAGACCCAAATTTTCAAGGAGAGGAAGGGCCTAAAAGCACAAGTTCCTCTTTCTGCCAATGCAGGAGCTTCTCGCCCGTCTTCAGCTATACAGCATGCTGAGCAAGCCAGGAGAATTCAGTGCCGTAAC
This sequence comes from Aptenodytes forsteri, assembly GCF_000699145.1. NCBI lineage: Eukaryota > Metazoa > Chordata > Aves > Sphenisciformes > Spheniscidae > Aptenodytes > Aptenodytes forsteri. The sequence continues at coordinate 16,231,342 of NW_008796044.1, forward strand.
TGCCATGACCTCCTGTCTACTTAACTATCAATTATTGGAGCTGATAATTTCTACAAATTCACTTGCTTGCTAACATGCACAGGCAGAGGAAATGTAGGTTTTAGTTAAGACTAAGGATTTTCATTAAGTGTAATGTTTTCCTTGCTTGGCAGTTAGTTTCAGAACAGTTGCCCAGTGGTATTTATTGTTCTGAGAAGCACGTTTGTGATGACAAACTTCGTACTTAGAATGGCCAAAGTATAAAATAACTTAAGAATCATATGCTCACTCCACAGTAGGTTATTAATAATTTCTTAGCTTACTAGAACTACTTAGTTCTGAGATACTAATTAATTTACCTCTGGCTTATGCTGGTCAGCTTGACAATTTTGTATCTCTCAGTTTGACTAAATATTTAAATCTGTTTCAGATGAGAAGTCTCAGAGAAGCAATGTTTGGGTGGCAATCACTCAGACTAATGGTCATTTATTTAAAAACAATTGCTTCCACTGTAGCTAAAATTATGAAAACAAATCTTCATGCCTAGCATTGTATAAACATTTTACAAAATGTACATTTTGGGACAAATTTCAGTCCAGCTGTGTGCCTTTTATCTTTACATTTTTAGGTTGTTCTCCGCCTCCACTCCCTCCATACAGCCACAGTTAGCTGGAAGCCAGAATTTCTTCTGCAAACGCCGAGCTCTAAGAACACAAACTTGTTTAAGCTGAGACCATATTTGGAAGAGATCTGGGTCAAGAAAAATAATCAAAGGAAAGTGCATTCCTCGGGCGTCACGTGAGGAGGCCAGAACGCGCACACAGGGCCCGGTGCTCACGCTCGGATTCAGCGAAGGGGCTGCGCGCGACCTTCACGAGTAACTCACTGCGGGTAGGCTTGTGGCAAGGGCTTGTTTTACACCAACGTTCACACTGAGAAGAAACTCAGCGGCCTATTTAAGGGAATTCGGGCAAATTTAGAAAAAGCTTTCTTAACAGAGGTGTTCAGCAACATGCCATCGATAGTATGTGTCCATGGCAGAAAATTAAAAGCTAATTCTGGCAAGCTACACAGGCTCCATTCTCGCAGATACACATACCTGTCTCTCTAACCCTGTCACTAGTTTCACTGAAGTAACAGCCGTTTCTTAGGACTGTAAACATGTCTGAAGGACTGAAATACCAAAGTGCGCTCTCTCCCTGAGACTCTGGCATTCTTTTACTTACTATTTTAGGAAGACGCCAAATCCAGCCTTTGGTGTTTCTTTTATAATCGGCTATTACAATGGCAGAATTTTAGCAAAGCTTTGCTTAAAAATCTTTATTTTTTTGTCTTCCACTTGGAAGACCTGAGTGAGAAAAGCTCCTACAGATGGCACTTTGAGCCTCAGAATCTTTTATTCAATTAGCAGCCAAATGCACATTAAACAGACTGCACTGCTTTAATTGTACAAGTAAAATCTCAAGCAGCCAGGACAGGGAACAGCTACAGAACATGCCAGGCTGTGATCTACACATTACATTTTGGTTACAACTTTCACAGGTAAAGTCTAACATGTAAAGTAGGCCTTAAGCTGCCTATTTAACAAAACAAGGGGTGGCAACGATGTGCGATATCGCTAAGGTAGTATAAAATTCTGAACCGTGATTGCACACATTTTTCATCTTGCTGTGAATTTTTTTTTTCCCCCATCCAGAACACTGGATTTAGTCTTCATCTCCCGTTTTCCTGGCTAGGGCACAGAGCAAAACCTCTGCCCATTCGCCCACTCGTGCATACAGAGAGTAGCCTGACGTGCTGCATCAACTCTCTCACACTAACGGCCACCACAGCGATAGACAGGATGTCCTTATTAACCCTTCATAGTGTGGTGAGGAATATTGCTGTTTGAATCTTTGGTGTATGCTTGCACTGAGAACGAGGGAGCCAGCAGGGCTGCGATCAAGAGTCTCGCGCTCTCCTTCCCCTAACCTCCGATGCAGACCTGCTGGGGCCAGGACCTCAGGCTGCGGTGGAGGTTGCCATGGAAAACAGTGGCACAGGGCTCCCCTTCCCCGCCTCCAGCTGCTCCCAGTGTTCACCATCTCTTCCAGATTCACAGACCTTCAACTACCCAGCAGTTCTCTCCTACTTCACGCCACCTAAATGTGCCAGTGTGCCGTTCCTCCAGAACAGCAACACCCCCAGAGTATCACCCCTCACCACCACCGCTGCATGATGACAACACTGCATTACTGCGAAATGCAAGCAAAAACTCATTCATGATCCCGTATCAAATACTTGTATCACTTATCCACCCAAAATACCACTGTTTACTCAAGCACTGCAAGCATAACAGCATCCCTGTGCTCTCCCAACAACTGGTGACAGGAATCTGTGCAGGGCAGATTCCCTGGAAAGCAGCCAAACTGCGATGTTCGTAAAGAACTTGTCTATATCCATGGACACACTTGGAAAGAACAAAATATAACGTTTTTCATTACTTAATTGTGTCTTCTCCCAACTTTTATTCTCATCTTGTTTCCACTTTTTTTTCCCTTGTGTATTTGTTAATTTGAGAGTTTCTTCTCCTCTGGCTTATACGCATTTCGCTCCTGTTTTCGTATATCCCAACACCTTCACTGCAACTTTCTTAACTGAGTCTGAACTGCATCTCATTGCATTTCTAGTAGAAAAACACAAGCACTAGTTACTGTACACATCGCCCTACTCCAAAAAGTACAAGGTTAACTGTCATAGGAAAAAAACACAGAAGCAATGTAAGTGCAGAAAACAGATGAGCTATTCAGAAAGACAGTTTCTGAAAAATATACATTGAAATTATTTTTATTTTTGCTGGAATTTAAAAAACATAGGAATATTGACATTGCATTAAAAAACCCCAGGAAGTTAAAGATTATACATTGTTGCATCTCTGAAATCCAACAGTGCAAAGCTGGAAATGACAAAAATGTCTCCATCGAGCCTTTTTTAGGAGATACCAATATATATATTTGAACATTTTGAAACAAGATTTTTAAAGAAGTGTCAGACTGTCCAAACTTGAAAGTGCTCTTCATTAAATACATCAAAATCTGTCACTCTTCTGGGGGGACACTGTCAAAAGTTAGACAATTCAACAAACAAGTTGTATGAAACATATCAAAACCCAATTCTTAACAGAAGGAAACCTGATGCATTTAAAGGGAACCACAGGGCTTTAGTTCAAGATTTCTGTTTTAAATTTTGAGAAGTGTTATTGTGTGTGCTGCTGCTTTTTGTTCTACTCAATGTATTAATATTGGCAAGTATTGGGTGTTCTTATCCTAAACGCATACTGTTAAGTTGATGTAATTGTTACTTTCCTTTCCTGTATTGCAAATAAGGTACACTGACATTAGAGTAACAGTTGTATGCAAACAGAGATACTCATTTAAATTACCTGAAGTTGGGAAATAGAAGTTGTGAATTTATACAGCCATGATGCAGGTTGTATGATTTGTCTTCACGAGGGTTAAAGCAGTATATACACAGCTGTTTTAAAATGACACGTTTCTTCTCAATGTGTCAGGTAAGAAAAGCTTTCTACAAAAGTCCTTTTGAAAGTCGTCATCTTGAAAGTCTTGCAGCTGCTAGAGTGAGATGATTCAAACTGCTACCGCTCAGGCTCCAGACAAGTAGACAGGAAAGTTAAATGCTTAAGAGTAGTAAGTGTCCATCGTGAATGCTAATGATTATGGGGATGAGACCTCAAAAAGAAAGGTCTTGCCTGTCCCAGTAGCTTATTGACTGCAATGATAGTCAATATTTGTGGAATTCACTCATAAATATCATTATTCATTTTTACTTAAAGCCATGTCCTAACAGTAATAAAGATGACAACCCTGGGGGAAGAATCACATTAAATGTATATATAAGAACACTATAAAAAAGTGACAAAGTCGTATTTCATTACAAAAGAGGTTTCTCTTTTTTTCTGAGAATTTCTTTTTAAGCTAAACAGGCTTTCATTCTTATGTCAGAGAATGAGGAAAAAAAAAAAAATCAAATCCTAAAATTCTGATGTTTAGAAAAAAACAAGAAAACTATTTTCATACTACAAAACATTTAACTTTACAAAAACCCCGAAGAGTTATTCTATTACCTGGATGATAAAGACAAAATGGGACATGAAAAGGATAAGATCTTAAAACTAGACCTCAAGTATTTCTGGATAAAATTCTCTACTCTGATCACTGCAAGACTCTCTGACCTTAGGGGGACATTTGTACAGGGAACGAATGTGTGTGGAACCAGCCAGAGAGATGCTATGGATCAGGAGAAAATCCTGCCTTTATTTTGGTGTTTTATCATTTTTCCAGTATAAACTGGTATGGCGTGAACCATCCCCACAATATGAAGCAGGTACATTCTAACAATTTGCAACACAAATCCCAACATTGTTTAATTTACTCAACAGTATAGTCTGTCAGAAAATTAAAATCTGTTTTATTTTATATTCTTTATGATGAAAAGTATATAAACTGCACTGTTAAATTAAATCATGCTCCGCCAAAACTGGTCTGCTTTAAGACTGGTAACTTTAGTGGAGAGAATTAAGATGTTTCAGCAAGTATCAATTTTCTGTTAAAAAATGTCCGCAAGACAAAATAAAAAAATTCTTAATTTACAATAAGCAGTGTAAACAGCAAAAACAACAGAAGCCACAAAGTTTCACGCACCAGCCACTGGCAGACAGATAACTCCAAATACTCATAGAACTTTGTATCTTCCTTTGTTGGTTGGTTGGTATGAATTTTGCTGCAAATAAAGGAGAGAATAATCACAGTTAAAAGTGAAAATGGATAAATGAATTGCAACAAAACCTCACTAACGATAAATCCACATTACATGTGAATAAGCAGTTCCTTAGCAATCTCCTTCCTTTGGAAAACATTTTTATGGGGAGGTCAGCAATTTTGAAAAAGAAACAAAACTACCAATAATGGCTCAGCAGGACCACTGGAATTGACTGCTGATTTGAAAGGCTACTTAGGAGAAAAAGCCAAAGACACTGTCAAGTCTAACGTAGTATCACTGAAGGTTATTCTAGAGAAAGCTGAGGTTTATTCAACCAGAGAACTCAGAATATGATTTCTCAAGACAATATCTTATGCTGATTGTTAGCTGGGTATGCTGTAAAGCTACGGCAAAACAAATCTCTCAACAAATATAAAGTATTAAAATGAGGGGAATAATTCTCCTCCCCCTCTGCCTGATAGTGCTGAAATTAGGAAATTTATTTGGACCTAACTCTTTAAGGGGTCTTCAGTCAAAAAGCTCTGTTAATGTGTTATCTCCATCTGCTGGCTGGATAACAGCCGTATGTCTGGCTGATTGAACACAGTAATGTATTTTTCTAGGCTGTTCAATGAAACCGTGTTTTTGAGATCTAGAGGCTCCAGCCCCTGATATTAATAAAAACATATGCCAGAGTGTCAACATTTGTCGCAATCAATCTCATAAAGCATAAATTAAGGCACTTTCCCTCTGCATTCTGGATATTTCACTCACCAATCTGATGAGCTCCTCTTTTATAAGTCGTGTGATTTCTGCCTTTGCTTTCTGTACAGCCAGTTCGTTGGCACCTGAAGACAACAAAATATTACCATCTTAAACACTTTCTGTATGTGAAGCCTACAGAATAAACGTTGCTGGCTATTTTCAGAAACACTGTAAAACTTGCTTAATATCCTCAACTATTCGCTGAAGAACACTCTAGTATTGTAGAGACTGCCACAGCTAGACTGTGTTCTGTTTTAAGGAAGATACTTAAAACAGACAGTCATAAATTACACTATTCAGGAATACCTAGGATTAGAGGTTTCTGTGAGAAAAACTCTACTCAACCATCATGAGATTTGCAGTTTTTGTTGTAGTAGTTGATGTAATTTCTGATACCCTTAACAGCCAACACCCACACAATTCCTTTTTCTTCCTTATTTCACACTGGCACAGACATCTTTGTGCTTATTCTGATTTATTTTTTTCTCTTTTCCTTCTCTCTCCTTCACGGATTCCATACATGTTTGCTGTTGTTCTGTGGCAGGTCAGTCTTCTCAGGAGAAGCATCTCTGTGACCCCCATGGATCATTTGGCAAAGTGTATTAAGATAAACAAGTGTTTCTTTAGTAATTATATTAATCTGCAAAGTGACTACAGTGGGTCTGTAACTGAGCATCCAGACACTACGACTATAGAGATTCCACGTCTAATTAAAAAACTAGTCATATTTTTCATTGAAACATTTATAAAAGGAATACGTGACTATAGAGATTCCATGTCTAATTAAAAAACTAGAGTCATATCTTTCATTGAAACATTTATAAAAGGAATACGTACTTTCTATAGCCAAATAAATCTTTCGTTCTCCTTCCTTGGGTTCTTTGCCTGGAGGGAAATAAGTTCCTCTGATTGTAATAGCAGCTTCAGAATATTCACTGATTCTCTGTAGCGCTTCTTTGGAGGTAACTTTCCATCTGGCAGTCTGTAAGGTAAAGGATATGGGGGCGTCAACAGGGAGAAAGGCATCACGCAAAATGGCAACCCAAAGGTTAGCTGACATTTTAGACAAACAAGAACGTTGCACTGTGAAAATCGGTCACGGCATTCTACTTTAAAAAGGTAGATTGACGTTTTAGCCAGTTATTTTTATGCAAGTATATTTTAAAAAAATCTGCCTCTTGTGTCAGCAAGATAAAGTTATGGAAGAAAGAGAAAAGAGAATGGATGCACAGTACTATTGAAGCAAGAATTCTAAAGACCTTCCATTTTGCTACACTGAAAGTTTAAAACTTGTAATTTTTTCTTGAGATTTTCTGAAGCAGCACTCAAGTATTTTATTTAGCGCCTTTTGTACAGGAATAGACTTCAAGGGCAAACTGTTAATGGCTGCAAGCACTTCCCTTTTACAAAATAAATGCTATTTATTTCTACACAGTTCATTGGTTAAAGACAAAAATAAGTAAACCTTAAAATCTCCATAAATAAAGCCTAAGGAATAAACACTGCCAGTCGTTTTTCAGAACCCTGTAAAAATTGTCCCAAATCTCTACAATATCCTTAGAAATACTTCATTACGATAAATGCATCCCATTAGTTTAGACAATGGAATAACTAGAAAGTATCTAGTAGATTGTTGTAAGCTACTTGTAGATTGAGACCATTTTTTTTGTCGTGGTGAGCTCTGGCATTCAAAGTTAGAGGACTTAGAAGCTCACACTGCCTTGGCGTGAAGGCAAAGCTATGTCTGACAGGAAGAAGGATCCCCTCCAGCCCCTGTTTGGTTTCTCAGTTGTGGCAGGCTGAGCAAACATACCCTGTATCCTACCTTAAATCACTGCTTAAATCACTGCTTTTCCAGAAGCCAGCTTTGGAATACAGCCTCTAAAGGCAAGTTGTATGTCCCTGGATCAAAACTGCCCGTTACATATTCTCTCTACAAGAGATACCTTATCAGCATTAATCTGACTCTCAGAAATGGCTGCACCCATGATCAGGAAGGCTACCCTATGCGTGTCTTACAGCTCATGTGATGGTATTGAATGGTTGTGTAGTGCTTCTATAAAAAACAGCTTACACAGTCAGCTGTCGTTCTTGCTTTAGGCGATCATTTTATCTTACTTCATCTCTGTCATCTCAGATCTGCACTGTGTTCGGTATTATACACGCATACATACAGTACAACATGAGTCCCCTCTCCCTTATAGAGATTTTCTAGGGACATAATGAGCAGTGATGATTCTCACTGATGACCTGCCATATATACATCAGTGTTTCAGAGAAGGTATTACAAAACATCAAAGAAAAAAAAGAAGATCAGGAGAGCTATTTTTTCTAGTGCACCTCTACAAAAAAAAAAACCCCAAACCCTAAATATTTACATATTGTTTATTTGCAGACACACACAGGCAGGCAACAGAACGGTTACCCGCCTAGCCATTATGAGCAGGCAATGTTTTGACCTAGCAAGCGTATCCTTAAAGGGTTGGAAGGATCCTTAGCAAAATTATAAAGTCTAGAACATGTTCTATGAATGAGAAATCGCTTAGGATAAGAATTAAGAGGACTTCTGAGAGGGAAGGGTAACAAACTAATAACACAACAACTTGATAAAATAAGGCAAACCTGGGCAGAACCTCAAAGATAAATACAAGGAATTTGTGCTTGATACCATGGAATATAAATCCTCAAAATAACAGATGAGGTAGACTAGAGCAGCAATATTCTGAATAGGAAAAATATTCAGGTAATAAAAAAGCAGAGAGCAGTATCAGTCATAGTAGTATGGCCTTTGAAATCAAATGCCAGACAGCGTCAAAGATTTGGATATGAGAGAAGTCAGTGGCAGAGGGTGAAAATATTTTTGTATGATAAGGAATGCTTGTTTTTCTGATATTCTCTGGAATATGTCCAAAGCAGTGTGCTTGGACGTTGAGAAGTAGTCACAGATAATGTGGTAATTTCAGTTAGGTATGATAAGAAATAGAGACAAAATATTTTATTGTGTAATCATAGTCTAAGCTATGAAGATAGCCTTTGTTAAATAATGGTCATTTACACTTGATTACAGCAAAATGGTTACTTGCCTGTGGGAAGTCATTGATCTCTAATTCTTCTTCATATCTCTTAAAGGATTCGTTTTGTCCTCCATCCTGTTTCTCTTCCTCCTGCTTCTCTATGGGTACGTAATTGAGCTTAGCATTGATTTTTTCAGCCAGTTGCTCTGCAATGGTCTTGGCAGATACAGTAGGAGCTTGAATTGTCCCTCCTCTCAGGATAGCATTTGTAGCCTGCTGCATCACATCCTGTAAAAAAATAGGTCCATGCTGAGAACAAGGTAGCCAAAATAAGTCCTATATAAACCAACAAGGGTTTCATTAAAGCTTTCTATGTAATATAATTGTTCACATAACAAATACATTCTCCGAACTTCTCTTTCTCTTCTTTCCTTCCTCTCAATAACTGCCCTCATACCTGCATGGAAAAGATCTTACTGGTCTTCTGTATCGTCAGCTCAAAATACCTTTGGACATTCCAGACCCCATTAACCTAAATCTAAATGGATTGCGTATCACGTGCTTCATCAGAGAAACACGTCCTGCAACTCTGCGAAAGCTGACAAAACCTAATTGTGTAATTTTATCAGTAATGAATTAACTCTTTGCCAGGGAAGACAAAGCATTTCCAGTTCTGTATTAAATCTTATTATCACATTAGCTCAATTACAAATCCAACAACTTATAACTTCTAACTATTTAGAAACACTAAACAAAATGGCAGCCACAGAACAAAGAATTGAACAACCTTTATCAAAAAAGAAAAAAAAAAAGAAAAAAATTGTTCTGTAAAGAGCCTGACCTTAAAGTGGAAGGGGACCAATACTTGTGCCTCTGCTCCAAGATTCTTCTGGGCATTGATTCTCAAAGCCAATCTTTTAGCAATTTCTAATTTTTCTGCGTTCCCAGCTGACGGTGTCGGAGCATTTGATGTTCCTGGTGCTGCCATGTCTTTTACTCTTTTCTTTGAATTGAACATGCTTTCAATTTGTTCATCGATCTAAAGAAAACAACAATTATTAGATCACTGCATTTACCATTAGATAATCTTATCATCCTAAAGAAAGAAAACCCTGAGATGCATTTAGTTTACATGCTTTTAAAGAATTACATCTTGTACAAATGGTAGAAGCTTGCCCAGAACTACAACTCAACAAAAGGAACAGATGATCTAATAACCAGGAATAAGTTTTAACATAGTGTTTACTTTCAAGGTCATGAAAAGGTCATTAAGAAAGGACTCTTAATAAGGATTTAGAAATAGAAAAGGCTACTATGAATTTCTTTAAAACACTGCAAGTAAAAAAAATGTTTGCAATTGAGGGCAATCGTTCTATTCCATTTACGCAAGACTGGTATCACAAAGAAAAGAATTTCTGTGACATTTACATAACTACATATATTAAGTATAAAATACCAGTAAGTCAGAAAGAGACTTTCAAGATCTTCGTAGATCTTGATCTTCATAGCTATATATCTTTTATATCAAAGAATACATACAGATCTACTCATGGAATTTAACTAATTAAGTCAGTAGTGTAGGACATGGAGTGACAAAAATCCATGCATTCTGCAACGTGTTATGTAACCTACTGGGGAAAACCCAAATATATTGGAAATCCTTAAGCAACTTAAAGCTTATTTTCAGGTGCTTACATCAACAGCTGTATCTTCATCATCTGAATCTTGCAAGCCAAGAGCTGCTTTTTGTAGCTTCTTTCTTTCATTAGCCAAAGCCTGTTCTGTTTCATCAAATTTAAAACCTTTGCCAGAGAATCCACTGCTTTTTTTAATCAACTTTCCCTCCTGAAAACAAAAACATGTATTTTCATACCTAGAAGTTTAAAATCCTGATTCCGATAGTTATAAAATAACTATAAAATTATACAAGTAATTTTGAAGTTATTTATTTTAAAAAGCAAATCCTAGCACATTTAGAAAGCTCTTCAAATTTTAGAAACTGTATTTTACAATGACATGTAAAAAAAAAAAGCTATGTTAATTCAGCAGATAGAAACAATACACTGTTGGGATTTTCTGTAAGTATACATTTTAAATGCTTTTCAAATGCAGTGAAAAAAAACCCTCCAGTTTTTGTATCGGAAAAACTCCAAAGTCACTCTTCTCAGCATGAGCAAGATCCTCTGATGGCGAGAGCTCTAGAAATAATAATACAAATTCTGTGAAAGAACTTCATTATCTTTTCTGTGAATTTTGATAAAAACCTACCTTATACGGTAGGCGTTTCTCTATCACGTACCAGATGACAATATTTAAATTCTCAAGAACAGTCCTGTAAATGACATTCAAGATCCCAATCTTGAAAACACTTACTACACTTACCTAAGCATACATATGTGTTCTCAATGAAGTCAGTGAGATGACTCACGTATGTATACTATACAGCTGGACCCACGTGCATACACATTAAACCCAGACCAAAGCCCGCTACAGAAGGAAGAATTACTTACAGCCTTCTGTTGGTCTTTGAAGTCAGCCCAGAGCTTCTCCAAATCAGTAGGAATTGGATTCCCGGACAATTCCAAAGCCTTAATGATATCACCAGCATACCGCGCCTGATCCTCAGTAATGAATGTATATGCATACCCCTGGTCAAAATTAATTTAAAAGATAATAAAGAAAAATCTCTAAAGACATTTTATCTCTAAATTTATTGAAGCACCCTTGCACAGATGTTGTTGTTCTGGTCAATAAAAGTACCCACGATACTCATGCATAAACTTTTTTTAGCAGGAATGTAGAATGAATAATGCGATTTCCCAGGAAGCTGATACAAAAATAATCAACTGCAGATGGTAGAAACTGAAGTCTTTCCTTTCAATCTTGTCATGGTTAGAAGTTTAGAAAATAAAATCTTAGAAATTTCGTAGGGCACATTTCCAACACTGAAAAACACCCAAACTTTCAGTCACAAATAGGATTTAAAAGAACATTCATACATTAGAAGAACGTGTAAGTTCCAACTTTCATAAAACTAAAATCCAGAATATATTTTACACATGATCACTCAAAAACCTTAGATGTACTCTAGAGGAAAACCCTCTTCCCACTAATAACGTAAACTACTCCTTCTGTAGCTGTCCTTTGGGAACACCTTGATCAAGCAATAAAAAAGGAAAAATTTTCAGTAATAACCAAAACAGGCAACTGATTATACATACTTTATTGCCAGCTCGTCCAGTTCGGCCTGCTCGGTGCACGTAATCTTCATAATGGTTGGGACAGCTGTAATTGACCACCAGCATCAACTGTTTTACATCTAAGCCCCTTGCTGCTACAGATGTGGCCACCAGAAGTTTGCAAATTCCATTCTTGAAATCATTAATTATGCTGTCCCTGTCATACTGATCAATACCTGCAAGAAACCAGACAAAACAGTTAATTATAAAGCTCTGCTTTGAGCCAGAAGAATTTGTACACAGGTCAAAACACCCTTCAGCTTCAAACAATCAAAAGCCTATGCAAATAAAATTTCAATACGTTCACACTTTTACAGGCAACATACATTAGCCAGAATAATAAATCTCTTAGACTATTATCCAGAATAACAAAACTTTTAGTTTTTCCACTACAAAAAGATGTTTTCCCATACCAAAATCCTCAAAAGTTTCTTTAATATGATTTTCTATTTGACTTCTTATATTCAGTTGAGACCTCATCTGGAGGCTTTGTCTGCTCTCTAAACGCAACAGAAATCTCAGAAGAACGAGAATATTTTTTCCCTCTTACATTGTTGCACTAAATGAACAGTGGTTTTGTACTTATTGGTTACTGTATTTTTAAGAGCATTATATACAGGAAGTTTTAAAATACTCTGGGATGGACAATATTCTAAAGAAATTTCCTCCTCTTGCCTAAACTACTTCCGTTATATTACTACTTGATGGTAGAAGAGTGAAACAACAGGCTGCTATTATGTGGAATCTCAAATAAAAATATCATATAATACTCCCCCAATGGCATTCACTGCTCTGCAATAGCAAGTAGTTAGGAATATTCCCTGAGAGGTGTTAACTCTCAGGAACAACCCTGTTGTAGAGACAAGATTTGGCATCTGATGACATCTCACAGGGAACAATAAAGAGTAATTATTGAAAACTATCATGTCTATTTCAAATTAAGAGACAAATATCTTTCCCAATTATAAAGCAAAGCCTGCTTAGGAAGAAATAATAATTGGTACTATACAGGAACTAAGTAACTTCTCTTTATAACTACTGAATACCAATATTCTGGTTTGGAGTTGTTACTATAAATCCTTAAGATTTCAGATTACCTCCATGAAGAGACAAGCAAGGATAAGAAGCTCTCATTAAATCTTTCAACAACCCGTCAGCGTGTTCTTGTTTATCTACAAATATAATAACCGATCCTTTCTCCTGATAGTGTCCCAGTAGCTCCAGTAACTTCAAAAACTTGTTCTCCTCTTCTATGACAATCTGGAAAAAGACATACAAAAGCAAAGTAGAAAGAGTATAAATTGTATCTTAAGTCATGAAACACATTCAGGGTGCATAAAAATAAAAATCAGGAACAGGAGATGACTTTTTCAGGCTGTTTCCACAGCTAGTGGCAAAACTGCTGTTCAGCTTAGTGGTATAAAACCAAGTTTTTTAAAAAAAAAAGGTGATCACATTGCATTTGCAGACTAGGGTGTTAGTATTCTGAGTTCATGTTTAATAAGGTCGCTAAACTTCTAAAAATAAAAGCTCCGTGGGTATACTGGTTTATATTCAATATTGCTGGAAATAATCTTTTGCAAGCAAATGAGAAGATATGCGAGGCAGATGTGCGATACTCACAACATGTTGCTCCACATCAGAACAGACAACACTTCTGCCTCCGACCTGCACTTCTATAGGTTTACTTAGGATTCTCCGAGCTAATGCCTCCATAGCTCTGGGAAAAGTAGCAGAAAACATGACAGTCTGACGATCAGGCCTGACGTTGTCTACAATGCGCATAACCTGGTTTAAGAGAACATTCCCTGTTAATACCCAAGTGCTGTAATTGAACTTCACACACATACAGAGCTGTCGTCTTTAAAGTTAGGTGGTATCTGCACTACGCACAGACTACAAAGCGTTTCTTTACAGATTTGCTCATGGGACCTAGGTGCTGGCATTGGAAGACAGGCAAACTTGCCGGACTCGAAAGGAAGCTGAGTGGCAATATGCAACCCGGCAACAGCCCAGCAGAAATCTTAAACACGCGCAGCAGAAACCCTACAGCTCAAGAGACGAAATAAGGGAATTTTCCTAATTTTGGAAGACAATATAGCCCGATGACAACTGAAAGAGTCCTGGATGTCCAAAGCTGCCAGCAAGTAACTTGTCACCAACACTTCCAACATTTTGCTCCTGCCTCCTGCAGGAGATTGCCAGGAGACATCAGAGACTTTATAAGCAGGCTACAACTACTAATGACACCTGCATCAAGGGATTACATAGGGCTACAACACGGCCACGAGTATCCAAAACAAGTGTGTAAAAAAAATTAAAAATAGTATATTAGAGAAAAATCTAAGCTATGTAAGAATTTATTGAAAAACAAAGCATGTGAGGATAATAGAAAAATCAAAGAGTCAGTTTAAACTGTTGTCCGTATGTAGCACATCTTTTTGAACACTCATTGGCAGTGTAATAATAACGTAGCATTGCAAAATCCTTTAAGTGGAAAATAACATCTTGTGGCAGTATCACTCATGCCATTAATTACCTGAGGCTCAAAACCCATGTCAAACATTCTGTCTGCTTCATCAAGTACAACATATGTGACTCGACGGAGATTTGTCACTCGACCTGTAAAAGGAGAGGAAAAAACACATGGGAAACAAAATCAAATGGAAGTCTAGTTTCCCTCAGGAATAATTTTTTTAAAATGTTATATAGTCTCACTATCTTCTAACAAAGATATTAATTATTTTTTTAAAAAAATTCACCAAATGTGAATTTTAATGTTCTCATTTTAATCACATATACATTCTGGGAAATGTGTAAGTATGCACAAGGCCCTTTATTTTGTCAAACTCTTCTCTTGCATACCATCATAGGGCCAGAAGAACCTGTAAAATTCAGAAAACTGCCCTCGCCAAAACACATCATAAAACTAAGACTGAGATGAAGCAAGGAGCCACATCAGCCATTATCTGACAGCGCCACCTAGAAAAAAACATATTAGAGATTACAGCGCATGTGTGGAAGGCAAAGTCCAGTGCTAACTGTTGCAGCCTCAGAAAAATTCCTTTTATACATATAATCTGTAATGCTTCCTCGGAGCTAGAAATAACTATTTGAGGATAATCATACTAATTCTACTTAACTGCTAATAATATGCATAAAACAGAGTAAGCAGTCTTTTCAAAATGAATATATAAAAATTAAAACCTACCCAGTAACACTACTAAATTTAAAATTAAAAACCACCCCAAACTCTGGGACAGCTGGAAACAAAATAAGCAAGTTGTATATCTGTGAACATTTTGAAATTATGATGGAGAGGATAATTAGCACCCTTCCCAAACAAACAGCTAAGAGACTCCCTTTCATGAGAAGGATTTAACACAAGGACTTAAGACTCTCATTCTCAAACGATATGAACACATTCAGTTCCAAACAACTGTGGAGTGACTCTGTCAATTGCTCTCAGAATGGAACAGATTTTTCACATTTTCTACAATTATCACTCAGACTTGTGCATATCAAACTACAGTAGAATTTGGTCCTTTCAGCTTCAGCAAATTGTAGCTGAATCCTCAAATTATTTTTTAGAGATTTAGCGCTGCATTTTTTTTTAAGATACAGAATTCATACTTAAGGAACAAAATAAATATTTCTTAAAAATCTACATATCTATTTAACATCTTAACACTTTCATCCCCAAATAATAACTTTGTAAAATTACTTGGGAACAGCATTAATGTACCTACCTTTGACGATTTAAGTCTTGGAAGCCCAGTTCTATATGTCTTGAAGGTACTTTTTCCACAGAAGTTAAATAATGTCAACAGTTTAGTAGAGGTTTTGATGTGGAATAATTTAATAATAAAACTTTATCTAATAAGCATGCAATGGTTACACTAGGACAAAACCTCTTAAAGCTGCAGTGGCTCAGTTGAATCAATCTGAATATTTGATGTAAGGTCAGTTCTTTTACTTTTGAACAGTTATTTAGGGAGGGCTTCTCTGTCTGTCTGTTTTTTAAAACCAACAGATAAAGGCAGAGTCAGACACCCATGTAAAAGTGGGGAGCTACACTAACAATAATAAAGGATCAACGGGCAGACAAAATAAGCAACTGTTATATAACCTTTATCTAAATGACTTGAAGTTAAAAAATTTGGACCAGCACACTTTAAGTTTATCATTGTTAAACATTCTCAGAAACTCTTCAAGAATGTAGTATTTCCTGTCCTCCCCAAAAAAGTCAAACCAATATATGATTAAACCTATTATTAGTGCTATATATTCTCAATAGCTAGATAGTGCAGCCTGAAGAGATATAAGAAAATTCCATAAGACCATTTATCAAAATACATGATCTTTTGAATGTTAGAATTACACAACAAATATAAAAAATTCTCCATAAGAAAAGGTTTTCTACTCACCATTGTTAGCTGCTAACATGTCAATCATACGTCCAGGTGTGCAAACAATAATTTCAGCACCTCTTTTGAGTTCAGCTATCTGATTTTAAAACACAGTAAACAAACTATTAGAGCGGGGTTTTGCTTTGTGTTTTGTTTGTTTGTTTTTTTAAAACATGTATCACCTTGCAAAAAAGAAAACAACATACACTGTAATACAGCTGTTCTACTAATGTTAATTGGTTATGTAAAGATTTTACTTAGCAATTTCTTTAAGTCTTTGGAAAACTTTGCTTTCCAAAAGCGTAACCTCTGACAACCTAAGTTACTACCACTTGAAGTAGTTATAATGGGGATATGACTTCTATACAATTAAGGGCCTATAAGAAATGTCACGTTATGTCAGGGACAACTGATACTAAATAAACCATGTTCCACCACAGATGGTTGCTCCTGTTGTTTCCATAAAGAGGGCCGGGGGGGGACCCTTTAAATTAATCTCTAAATTACTCTAACCTGCAATATTTGATAATGCAATAAACCGAAGTTAACATTTTCTGCCGTTTGTTATCTTGAGGGGAACCTCAAGATAAGGACCAATTTTCAAGAAGATCAGTATGTTTAAGTCTCAGTTATGTACAAATGTGTAAGCTTTTGCATTACTACCATTCATACCGAGAACATCCATAATGAAGGCTGCAAATGTACTGGATTTATGGGAGAGAGAAAGGAACTAAATTCACTGCAAAAGTAACATTAACTAATTAAGTTGAAGAGCTGTTTGACAAGTAAGGTATGTCTTTTGCGTACCTGTTCACTGATTCCTGTTCCTCCATAAACACAGACAACTCGAAGCCCAAGTGTCTTTGAGAATTTCTTACACTCCTTGGTAATCTGCAAAGCCAACTCGCGAGTAGGTGTCATAATGACAGCTAAAAAGCAAAGCATTTTCATCATACATTGTAATATAAGAGATGTTGTTATTTATACAATAAAAATTAATCTTTTGTAATGACGTTTACAGCAATTTACTTATATGTATTTTTTAAAATGTAATTTCACGAAAAAGACAGTATGAGGATGGGGTGGAAATCTGGTCAAAGTTTCAAAATCAAAGGAGTAAGGTCTCCCTTCCAGATATACGGACATGCAAGTGCTCTTGAAACAACATTAGATAGTACAGTGATCACAAACAACATTAAATAGCATGGTGATCATTAACTAAGTTTAAAAAAAGCCACTCATTAACGGACATCAGTAAGTAAGCATTCCTCCCTATAACCAAGAGAAGAACTGAAGACCCTTCTAAAGTGTGTGCTTGAGTTTTTATTTATTTAAATAGCAATTTTGAAAATAACAGCTTTGTACCTATGGGACCTTCTCCTTCTTCTAACGCTCTCTGATCCATAATGTGTCTGAACATGGGCAACAGAAATGCAATAGTTTTTCCGCTTCCTGTTTTAGCAATGCCAATCAAATCACGTCCATTCATAATTGCTGGGATAGCCTGGGTTTGAATGGGAGTGGGCTTTTCATAGCCATGTCTTAAAGAAAGGAAAAAAAGGTATTTTAAGAACAAAATAGGATTTGACAGATGTGAATCACAAAGTCATGCTAAAAAAATTTGCATATTCATATTTACATATACATATTGGTGCCATTCAAAAAATACAGCTTAAAAATGAGCAGCAAAAGCATGATACAAATGGCAGAAGGAATAGTTCATAACAGTAGTTCAATACTGAGCGATAAACACTCTGATGACTATATATTTTACCTCTACAAACACGGACATGTTGCATTATACAACAAAGAAAAAGGTTTTTCTCATCAACGTATGACAGAACACAGTGAACAAAATCAAGCATGATATAGTTCATAAAGTGCTTGCTTACTTTTTGAGGGCAGTGAGAATCTTCATGGAAATACCACACTGTACCCAGGTTTTTATTGGTTTGGGGCAGCCTTTTCCCTTGACTGTAATTCCCTCCAACTCCAGCCTGTACACATTCACCTCTGAAATAGAGTTTGCATTACAACAGAGTCAAACCTGACATTTCTCTACTACCTTGATCAAAACATTCTTATCTGTCCCTGAACATGAAATACTAATTTTATCACCACCAGAAAAACAGCTTTTAGCTTGTTACACAAATACAGGAGGTAGGTGGAAAGGACTCAGGTAAATTTTTCAATCAAAGCCTCGTATATAATTATATGAGGTTATCAATAATAGTGATCTAACTGATTCAGTGTTTTTCTATACCCAGTTGCTCCAAATGCTCTTTATATTCCAAAAGAATTTGCTGTTTCTTTGCACATCAAAACCCATCATCCTTTTCTTTAATAGTCCCCAAGGTGTTCTGACTGTATTTGTCCTTACCTTCTTGAGTCATTTTAGCTAGTTCTGGTACTTCAACATAGAAGTTTTTCCTGAAAGGTTCATATTCTATCTTTCCATGATCCACTGGTTCTAGCAGCTTTCTCTGCTTGGTCTGATAGCCAGTCAGGGCAGTCTGAAGATCAACTTCCTCCTCTTCTGAGGAATACTGTAGAGATTATAATTTGTGTGCAAATTAGTATGAATGGTATTCTGAGAGGCTCTGGTTTTTCATTTATAGAGGTACTTTATTCAGAAGCAACAGTTACTCCTTACCCTATTAGACCAGATACTGAAAACCCACTCTCAGTTTAAGAAGAGTCCCAATTGTTCTTTCACCTATTTATTTCACGTTTCTCCCAAACCTTAACTTTCACCGTGTTCCGTATCACTTCCATGACTTTACGAATACTAACTACCAGCCCTGTCGTCCGGAAATACTCACTGCCATACAACAGAAATAGTAAGAGGAAAATACCAAGAAGAAAAATCCAGCCAGCATACCACTGATTCGTGTCCCACTGCAGTCACAGTTCTGACAGAGGCACCCAACTCAGCTTTAACCTAGTCGAGTACTACTAACACTGGAACTGCAGCAACACAGAGCTTAGCATGACCTAGTTGAGCTACCGTGCTAGCAGGGTATCTAGCCAACGACTTGGGCAAAGCTGTCTCTCTAAGACCTCCCGGGCAGCAACAGACCCATACCCTTAACAACTAACTATTCAGGTCTACAACACCACACCCAACCACATTAAGTACTCAATATTCCTATTCTCTTGAAAGCACTTTATGAAGGCAGTTTGGACACAGAAGAGTAATTCTGAGAAGTTCAGGTCCAATCACTGAGCAAGATGGCTCTATGAGGATCTCAGAGCACTGTTATGTTAAAATTCAATATTCATGCTGATCTGCCACTGCTCAACATGCAAAAAATTGCACGCTGTAAAGACTACAGGGAGATCTACCAGTTCATCAAACCCATATCCAGAGAGGGCAGCTGACATTTGTCCACTTGTACCACCTCTTCCTACTAAAACACGTTTGTTATTTACAGCCAGTATAACAGAAAATGCTTATAAATTTGGTTTAGGGTGCTGTCTACTAGAACACATGACTTGGCATAGCATTTTGTAGCCCTAGGCAGAATCAAACTCCTTTCTACTGTTTCCTAAACTGTAAAATGAGAACATCTACCTCTCATTTGTGCTAAAAGAAATGTCTCATTATGATTTATGAAGTGTTTTGAGACACATAACTTAAAGATGTTTTGGAAATTAATATATTTATACTTACAAAGAAATTCAGCAGAAATGTAACACACAAACCCCATTTTTTTCAGATTAGATACATGCAACTGAACGTGCAGACTGAGCAGCTGCGTACGTAAACACTCTATACTAGCTCGTGGGTCGTTCACACACAGGATCACCAGGACTGCCTGCCCAATTTCAGTAACGTGAACTGAACACACGCTACATGTGACATACACCAGCCCAGTCCTATTAAGAACAGTTACAAAGCCAGACAACCCAATGCACTCATTCAGTTCTCATCTATATAACACTGCCTCTGAACAATAAAGCTGCGATGGCGATTTCTGAAAAAAAAAAACAGTGCAAGTAACAAGAAACTGCGTTAAGATCAAAAACCTTGTGACCGTGGTTCTGCAAATTAAATAACTAAATGTTTATCACCTAGGAGATGGAAAAATCTCAGGACTATCCTCATTCTCATGCCTCTTATAAGAGAGACATTGCCTTTTCAGAGTAGAAATACAAGACACTTCCATTACCTCCATCGCATCTTGGTCATTCTCCATGAGCTCCCCTTTCTTCTTTTCTGACTCTGCAGCTGCCTTTTTGGTTGTCACCACGGTTACTACTTTAGTAACAGTTGGTCCGGATTTCTACAAAAACAGTTAAGAAAAATTATTGCACTATCAAATAAAACAAAAAAATACTCTATAAAATATATAGAATATTTGTAGTTCTGAATGCATTATGCTGGATTTTTTTTTCACTTCCTTCAGTGAAGGATTATCAGAATAATGCTTGATAAAACAGCTTGACAAAAACACCAGGAAATTAAAATTAAGGCAAACAGGCACTAAGTGCATCTAACTTACTTCTTGCTTTTTTGCACTTCCCCCCCTTTTTTTTCAAAGCCATTTTGATATTAAAACACAAAGCTATCTTTAAAAGGCAAAGATAAGAAATCTTAATAAGCGATCTTACCTTTTCACTCCCACCTCCACCTTTCACACTTCTCATATTGAACTTCTTGACCTCTTCTTTTACTTCTTCCATATAAGCATCCAAAGGATCTAACTCTTCATCTTCAACCTCATTGCCTTCTTTTTCTCCTTCTGCAGTTTCCTCTTCATCGTCTAATACAAGCAAGAAAGATGGAAATAAAACAGACAGGGAAGAGAAAAGTGCTCAGGTGTGTTAAATTATTAGTCTACCCAAATAATTACAGTCCAGTTTTATTACTGTATCATTTTTCCTCATACGAATCTCCCCAGTTTGTTAATCTCAATTGTATCTTAAACCATTTGAAGCCATGACCAGATTTAGGCTTTGTTATTTTATAGTTCACATTCTGAAACGTAATTAAATGCTGTAGAGATAATGTAATACAAGTATTATTAGGAACAAAAGTATTTAAACTGTCATATATAAAAAGTTAAATACCATCATCATCTTCTAAACTCCATTTTTTCCCCTGTTTCATCTCTTCAATTTCTTTTTTCAGTTCTCCTATGTTTTCCATAGCCTTCTTGCGTTGTTCTTCCCTCCATTTCTCCACTCTTTCTTTTCGTTTTCTCATTTCTTCTTCTAGTTTGTTCTGATCAAAATTCTATGACAAAACCCAACCAAATAGTGAAAAATTAATGGCCACTGGCTTTAGCCCGTGCTTCTTCAAATATAACTGTTGTGTGAGCATGCTGTAGAAGACTGGACATCCACAAACTCAGCACAACAGAAGTAAATGAAAAATATTAACATCAACTATAACATTTTCAAGTAAGAAATGCAGTTAACTTATTTTTCATTATAGTAGCTGGTATATAATTTTTAAGATAATAGCGAATTAAACTTTATTTACTAGAAAAAAAAACATTTTAACTCACACCAGTGAGTTTCAACTCATTTTAGCCATTGATCCATAAAAGACTAAAGAATTATCATGTTACCCTCTACTTCCAAAAGTCCTTCTAGTACAAAAACCTGATTGGTTTATGCCTGGGGAGCCCTCACTGACGGTGCAGCCGCTATTAACAAAGGAGGGTTAGTAACAACGTGCTGGTTTAGAAGAGTTAGCTAAAAGTGCTAGTTTGGGAATTCTTCATCTAGGCACATCTTTTCGCGTCATGGAACAAGGCAAAGTGAGCTTCCCTCTCCCTTTGTTCTTTGATTCCTGCCTGGGTCCAGAGGCCAAGAAAAAATTTTCAGCTCCTCTACTGACACCTAATATGTCCTTCACACTTGTCTGGGGTTTGCGATCTAAGCAGTTCGAAATCTTGAATTGAGAAGAATGTTTCTTATGCCAAGAACTGGAAGCATGCCCCGTGACAGGAGTCTGTGTTACTGAAGAGAATACTCTCTCATTCAGTGGGGATTTTGTCCAGCTCTAAGAATAGGTTTTCTTTTGTTAATGCAGTAATCTATGGCTAACTTAATTCCTGGTTTAAATTCTATCTTTTAAATTTATAAGTGTTAAAAGCTTCTACCTCAGTGGCCACGGTATTTGTGGTAGCATCTTTATCCTTCTCTTCTTCTTTGTCGTCTTTGTCTTTTTTCTTTTCTTTGGAAACTTCCACACCTTCTGTCTTTTCTTTAGATCTTGACCTGAAAGGTAAGATCAAAGATTTCTTAGAACATTACAGCTTTTCTCAGGGGGAGGATACACATGTGCTGGCTAGAAACAGAACTGTGAACACCCTGTACAGGTTTATGTTTTCAAATACCTTACGAAGTACACTGACTCCCAGACAATCTTTCCATTTCATGAAAATATTCCCTTTAACTACCAGAAATGTACAATCTATTGCAATCCACCAATTCACAAGCTTTGGTTCTGTTCTGTTCATTGCTTTACAGGGGGAAGTTGCAGACTTCATTTCCAGAGCACTTACAAGTGATACTCTAGTGGTTCTGCAGTTTATTTTACACCTCCTTGAAGACAGCAGTTAGCAAAGAGATACTAAAAATTTCCTGTTTGTTGAATTTCTAGAGAAAGGTAAAGTGATCTAGCATCTTGCATGGAAGTTTGAACGTCCCCCTGAGCATACAGTACTGGCTGAAAGACATAAAAACACCTCTCCCTGGGAAAAGCTACTTATGTAACTCAAATGTAACATGAAGACTTGCATTTAATACAAAATCCATTTGTCACAGATTTTATTATCCTTACTTGCTTCCAATAAAAAAAAAAAAAAAGAAAAAAATGCATCCAAACCAAACGTGCTAACTCGTGATAATAAATGTAAAATTCACTTTAGCCAATTAAATCTCATTAAGCCTTTTTCATTGGGCTATTCTAATACAAACCATACATTTATTCCAAAAGACTTTGTGATTCCAGCTTCTTACAGTTTCTAGATTGTCATCAACCTGCTTATTCTTTATACAGACTGCTGTTAGAGCTTACGGACTTCCCACTCATTTTACAGTGTCGCATGATCATACGTTGTTTGCAATTACGTCTGAAAATTCCATTAAAATACATTTAAAAGAACATGACCTGTAGTAAGTTTTCACACATTTCTGAAGTCAACATCTACAAGAGTTCAAGGTTCACCTCTTTACTAAGTCTATTTACTAGACAGTTTATTCGATTGTAAACCCCTAAGACTAGTACTTCTCAAATCCATGTTGATTGCAGCACTAAGCACACCCACAGAATTCAACAAACAGCAGATAAACAGGTGGTGGCTTTACCAAAGCAGACTTCTTGAGCTTCTCTGAAGTGTTACACTCTATATTTTATTTTTCTGCACAAATATAATAAAAAAAAAAAAGCAGATTCCAAACTTCATTGGCTTACATTCTTTAGAACACCTTTTGTGTAAAGAATGGATGAAACATTGAGCTCAGGTACAATCAGTGGCACTTATAACAGTTTAGAAATTCCTGTTACAGATGTCACCACGATGCCGTTTATAGATCCCCTGCTGCTACCCTACCCGTATTTTTTTAAAGCCTTGTATGTTTCCAAAGAAATAAAGTGCTTTATCTGAGAAAGAAAATGGTACAGTGCATCACTGAGAACACTGCACTGGAGAAAATCTGGTAACTAAAACTTCCTATTCTCCAGTAATTTACAAGTTTAAAGAAAATTATACTTCAATGTAATGCCTGTGCTAGAGAGCACCCTGTACTTTATTAATTTGGGCATACATGCTGGGACACAAAATATTACCTATTGATACTGGAACCTGAGATAACAGTGAAGCACTACAAAACTTCCAGAATGAAGTTCAGTCTTAACTTTAAAAAGTTAACTGCGTATTTTAGCTGCCACAACTTGGATCATCTTCTTTTACAGAAACATTCTCACAGTAAACCGCGCTACACACGTTAAGCAATAGGAAAAGATCATAACAGTAGACTCACATAATAGCCTCCTTGTTCTACAAACCAAAGCTTTGCATGGTTTTGCCTGATGATTCCCTCCATGCTACCAATAGTTTTACGACATTTTGTCACTATGACGTTGACTGTAATTAGAAAACACAAATACCTGTTTTCTGTTTTCCTGTTCTTGCTCGGACTGGAGGATCGAGACCGTCTACCTCTACTTCTGCTTCTAGAGCGCCTCCTCTCTCGGCTCCGGGATCTTCTTCTCTCTCGGCTCCGTTCCCTTTCTCTACTTCTTGAACGTCTGCCACAGAACAAAATTGTATTTATTTAGCATGTGATCATTGTATAATTTTAGCCTGCTATTCAGGAACAGGTTGTAAAAAGAATCCAACAATCATGAAGACCACTAAGAGCTTACAAACTCCAGCACCAGCAGCTAGAAACCATTTAATAAGCAAAAACGTTAAGCATAGTAAAATCTAGCATGAAAGTAAAGTAACAGCAAAGTAACTAATTATAGTGGAAGGACATCAATATTCAGATGACAGGCATTTTTACCTACTTTGATTGGAATCGGTAAGTCATACCTTTGACGCTTTCTGTCACGCGATCGAGACCTTCTCTTGTCCCTACTGCGTGACCTCTCACGTCTACGTTCTCGATCTCTACTTCGAGAGCGTCTGTCTTCTCCACGTTTTCCTCTTTTGTCAGATGGAGAACGACTTCTAGAATGGCTACCAGAGCGTCCACGTGACGCAGAGCGCTTCCGATAATGCCTGCATCGTAAATTCACAAAAAAAGATGAACATGAGCCTGAGAACAATTTGCAGTTAAAGGATACTTGTCATATTTAGCTGGACAGGCCAAAAAGAATTATTTATCTTAATTTTGTGGACTTTTAAAATTTCTAACCATTTGTAATCATCTTGCCAAACTGATTAATATATGTGTACTCCTAACGATGCTGATATCAGAGGGATTACTTGATCACATTTTTGTTTTGGTTTTAGAATACTACTGTAAGCACATCATGAGAACACTAGAACACCAAGAACAATTTCCTTTTTAGAAATCCACTGATTTCCATTATATATAGGAAAAGACAAAGACTCTTTGAAGCTATCGCAAAATTTGTCAAATAAATACAACTGTTCTTTGTTGCTTTTTATGCAATATATAATTTTTAACCAGGTAAGCTAGGTAAATTATATCTCCGCTCAATGGAAAAGCTGTCAAACTGCAATTAAAGAAATGTAAAACCCTGAGCATACGTGACACAGCAATGGTCAATGCCTTTATGATGCTGACATCAAAAGAAATTCCATAACATCATCGAACACCACAGTAGAAGCTTTAAGAAGTTAGCAAGGCTTGAGGGGTGTGTGATGGAGATGGGAGTCTCCTTTTCTCCCCTCATTAATGCTCTCTTATCCCAATCACACTGCGGGAGAGAGTAGGGCTAGGAATTCTCTAGGAAACTCTTCAGCTGAACGTACAAGTCACAGAGGGACCTCGACTGTGACCATCTCCTCTTCCCCCAATTCCTGATCTTCAGTCACCACGGCAGAATAATTCCTTTGTCCACCCTCCTGTAGCCCAGGACCCACAGACCCTTTCTCCCGACAAGCCTAGTAGCCAGGCTTGGGAAGCAGGAAGAAGCAGAGAAGGCAAGACCTCAAGCCCCCCACCTCCTTCTTTCCCTTCCGTCACTGCCACACAGGGTTGTATTACAACAGTATTGGCACTAAAAATAATATAGCTTATTTCAGCACTTCAGTATATTTAGGTACCATGTACATTTGGAATCAGTACAGTAGCAGCATGATATCCATATACTGCCTATCAGCAGTATAACTGAATGCAAAGAACATCTGTCAGTGTTAGATTTCTCTAATTTCTTTCCCATCTCTGTCACAAAATGCCGCGGGATCTGCTCCATACTTCCCCCCTTTCCAATCTTTTAGTTTTAGAAAACTAAAAATTTTTTTTTATAGTTTTCTTCTACAGTGTGCCATAAAGCTGAGTATATGATTTCAGGTTTCAAAAGCCCTAGTCTGATGAACATTTCTTTACCTCAACTCCAGCATGTGCAGCCCACCCCACCCATCTCCACCCACCGTTCACTCGCACCCTCTTACCATTTCTTCACTTTTAAAACCTTTTGTAGGTATTAAAATAGAAAACTAATACAGGTTTAAACCCACTTTTAACATTATTTTTAGCCCAAACAGAAAAACCCTTGTCATTACCAGAAGAGAAGCTGTACTGTGATAAGCAAGGGAGTCCTGCTAGCTTGAGTGCCAGCAGTTTGGCATTCAGTTCCCAGGAGATTTTGCAGCCTGAGCCTCTAACAGTGTCCCGTCGGCAACAACTGCTGCCCCAGCTAGTTTGAAACTAATTTAGACATATCTATGGGAGTACCCAGCTCTTCACTGAATCGCTAATTTGAACCCAAGCCGGTTGTTAAAATTTCAACCCATCTGCCTCTCTTGGTATAAATCTCAGATATGGATCTAGGAAGCTGTTACAGTGTAGGGACAACTGCACAGGGGGACTATTGTGTCACGGTTTTAGTGTTAAAATCTGATGGCTAAACTAGGAAACAGAGACATATGCCACAACAGCACTTGCAAATTACGGAGTTGGTTTAAAGCCCGATAGGTGTGAGCAGCTCCAAATCACCTGGCAGCACAGGCTTGACCCGCAACATACAAAGTACACGATCACACTGCTGCCGAGTTGGTTACAACACCTAATCAGGTGTTTATACAAGCTACGAGAAGGCAAAAGATACGGAATCCTGCATAAACTTAAAAAGAACACGCAAAAACGTCTAATCCAGGTTAAAAAAGCCTAGCCGGCTGATTACGCCGTTGCTATTGCTGTAAAACAAGCCAGCAAAGGCCAGGTGGGCTCAGGGAGGCTCGGCGGTTCGTGCCCGTTAGCCCCGGCACCTCGGACCCAACGCCACGCACCGCAACCAGGCGCCTGTACCCCGCGACCCCCCCGCGCAGAGCCCTAACGCGCCTCCGGGCCCAGACACGCGGCCGCGACCCACGCCGGCTCCTCA
>NW_008796044.1:16259298-16266208 GCF_000699145.1 Aptenodytes forsteri
CCCCCCCCCCCCCCGGCCCCCGGCTCCATGCCCGTTCACCCAAGGGCAGGGAGGCTTCCTCCAGCCCACCGTGAAGCTGTTGGACGAAAACAAGTGTTTACGGGCTGAAAAGTTCCAGGTTAGGTCTCGCAGCAAGACTTCTTTCACCACTTAAGAAGAAAACCCGCTTCATCCTTCCTTGCGTACAAGGACGGTGCAAGGGGTTGAGTGAGCGTACAGCAGGTGGGCCAGCTCTCTTCTTAGTATCTAGCTGATGAGGATTAAAATTTTTACGCTGAGGATTAAAAATTCATTGGTTTTTGCAGATGTCAGTACACGGTATTTTTGCAATTTATTTGTATTACATTTGGGCATATAAATAGAGTCAGAACAAGCGTAACTTTTGAGCAAACTCATTATTTACATATCTCAATTTAAATGACAGCTACTTCAGTTTGCTGAAATTCCTGTCTAATATAAACAAATTTAAAGCTTCTGAATAAATATTTGTGCTTCTAGACCCAAGTCAGAATCTTTTGCAGCCCAGCTCTGGACACCTGTAACGATACTCACTGTAAAATAATCAGTAAAAACACAAAAATTGTCAAATCAAAACATAAGCTTCTTGTTTTCATGCCATAAACAAACATGTATCTAACCTAGGAGTCACAAATGCAGTGCTAAAATTACAGCAGGAAGCTTTAACAGAAAAGATGAAGCAGAAAGCAGGGCTATTTACTTTGAAGAGGCATAATCAAACACTTTTGCTCCCTGAAAAGATTTCTGCAGACAAATACCAAGATAAATAGGTGTTTCTCTACGCTAAAAAAAGGCATTGGCCTTTTTTTTAGACTACCTGAAAAGTCCAGATTCTAAACAGAAAACTACCAGTTGAAAATAATACCAAATTTAGCTTCAATAGAAATTTGCACAGATTATCAGCGTTTAAACTATTTGGAATGACACTTCCTTCCTCTCACTATGCAAAATTCATACGAGACCGCAAACAAGAGCATTCGCTCGCCTGCTACTTTATCCAGTGACAGGATTCATCTGTATTTGTTGTCTTTTCACCTAGGTGGCTGGACATCCACAGGAAAAAAAAAAATACAAAATGCTGTTCTCCCTTCATACATAGAGGTTCATGTGGGAGTCAACTCAAAGCACTGGTTTTTATTTCGCTGTTGCTTGTAGTACACAGGATTTAAACAGGAATGGCTACTGTGATTTCACCGGGGCGATTTCAGAAACACACCAAAAAAGTTAACGTAAGGAGCTCTGCTGAATCAAAGCGTGCATACTGTTGGGTTGTAGCATTACGCAGCAGGAGCGGAACTCCCCTGCCATTAAGATCCTGTTTACATGCAAACGTCTGGTAATAAACAGAGACACTGCAGAAATTAATGTCATATTCAAAGTTATCTTATGCAATCCTGCAAGGAGCTAGGAAAAAAGAAACAGTTCCCTTGGAAGGTTTACATATGCTAGAGCAAACGTTTGGTAGTGTAGGTTGGTTGCCAAGATACGCAACTTTTCCTTCATGAGGTGAACAGTTAAAATAAAATAAAGGCATCAGAATGAAAGCACATGAATGAGCTACACTAGGATTAGGTTGCTGGAAACCCACAAACAGGTGAGATTAACAATTTGATTCCTACTTTTTGATTAATGACATTTGTAAGCAACGGGACTTTGTTGTTGTTGGTTTTGCTTAGCTGTTTTGCACTATAATCATCAAATGAAATTCATCACAATCACAACAAATAATGTATAGCAAGGCAAGGATTAGGACAACAAAGTGGCATGTTTCACTGACATTCCCCAGAAGCAGCTACTCGGTTCAGCATTCTGAATTTGAACAGAATACAGGGATTTCTTTCATTTAGAGCTTTCTTAAAAAAAAAAGGCAAGGATTAGGACAACAAAGTGGCATGTTTCACTGACATTCCCCAGAAGCAGCTACTCGGTTCAGCATTCTGAATTTGAACACAGAATACAGATTTCTTTCATTTAGAGCTTTCTTAAAAAAAAATGGGAACACCACCAAACGAGCAGTTCTTGTTAGCTATAGCCAAACTGGAGATATATATATCTATATATATATGGTTCTGCTGAAAGGAATTCTCTTCTCTTTGTTCTCACTGAAAACAAAGGCAGCTTTGTAAATGTTTATGAAGGAGGCTGAGAAGGGCATCATCTAACTAAACCAAATAAAGCATCCACTGACACTTGCATCCTATTCTTCACATTTGTAATAGGCAGACACAGTATTTAAATACACTGAACCAATACAACTGGCAGTCTGGGACCCTGCTCTTCCCTTCCCAAAATGACTGGATTTAAGGCTCCTTTCAAGCATTCGAACAGGTAAGAATTTTAATGAAGGTTTAAACCTCTCTGCGCAGTCAAGACATTAAAGGAGTACAGTCCAGAAAGCTTTAGTGTAACTACTGCGTTGAATTCTACAGCCGTCATGGTACTTCAGAACCAAAAAACAGAATAAGTTCATGGCAAAAGATAAAAGTAAAGAAGTAGACACAAAGGTCTGTGAAAACATCTCCCATTTTGCTGTAGGTGTCCATGGAGCGACTAATCACTTCTGCAGGGATTCCAGACAGTAGAAGAGCAGCAGTTAATACCGTCGTTTTCACCTTCTTCTCACACTAAAAGAAAGAAAACACAGTATTATGTTAGTTCTTCTGTTATAATCCAATTCTGCTTTACATGTCACGAATGTTGTGCCAATTTCACACACAGCCAGGCACATTCCAAATTCATCAGTAAGAGTAGCAGGTTTGGACCGATTCTCTCCAGACACACTCCAGGATTCACAACACTTATCCTAGCTACAGATTCATGCTGTGATGGATCCACTGGAGCTGAGAGAGAGGCTGGTTAACAGCAGATAAAATTAATCACAGGTATTATGCTTGCTTCACGCTGGCGCTCCAAGCAGGCTGTAAAGTGGGGCTGTGCAGCAGCTTCTGCATGAGTGGGAAGAGTCCCAGCCAAGGGCAACCTGGGTGTAAGAAGCCAAGCCAGGCATCTCCACTGGCAGAACAGGATTAATCTCATCACACTACTTGGCGAAAGACACTGTTTTCTAACACAGAAAAATGATTCAGAATTGAAAACCGACTGTTCCTTTTTATTTTAGTATGACTCCATTTGACAGTTTTACCCTCTGAACTCAGAAATGCCCCACAACCCTTCTGAAAGCTGTTCTTCTGTCCTTAAGATGACGAATCCCGAGGATGCAAAGTCTGACAGACAGGAAAGGGTGATACTGGCTCAGAATTTTGGTAATCTGATGATACTTGCTGGGTATCTTAATTTAATCCAATCTAAATTAAGCTTTCAAGAATCCTTCTAGGTTTCATGAGAGAAAAATGAAGGATAACAAGCTGATTGAGCTCATCTGGGTGTAAGTGCAGTAAAAGCAAGTTGTGGAAATGAACCACCTCTTTAAATTCTGAAACTGAAGAGCTGATTTTAACAGCAGAAACAAGATCAAAACGATTTAGCAGATGAGCTAGTGCAAGTCTAAGGCTAATTCTACTGTTTTGTGTTCTGACACGTCAGCTTAGAATGACTACTATGAAGTTTAGTTTTCAGTGATATACTTAACTACAAAAGAACCGCTGATTTATTCTGATTTTCTACAGCTAATCTATTATTCCTTTTAAAATGCAAATGTTCCCTTTCAACTATGGATTGAGCATCATTCAATCCTGCTTTGCACCGTAGACCTGACAAAATCATCAACCAAACAAATACTTCAGCACAATTAACTGGTGTAAATATATAAAGCAAGTGATATAGCAAATCTTGCTAATAAACAGCAAGTTTCACACACAAATAAATGTCTCATTTCAAGTTGCCATTCAAACTGATACTAGCAATGGAATGCAGAGCCCTTAAAAACCCAAGGACTGTGTCATTTTTAACAAATATCCTCACAAATTTGGTCCAGGTATCACACGCAAAAGGGCTGTTGACAGAGTGAACAGTAACCACAGAAGAGCACAGTCTAGGAGAAAAGCAAAAGTTTCCTAAATACATGAAAGAACTACCTGGTTTTCCTGGTCAGATGCTTTTAATTAGGCTACAGCTGAACAAGTTGCTAGCCCACATTTTCACAGCAACTCTAAAAAAGATTTGGACTAAATCTGGGAAGATTAAAAACTAGTATAAACTAACAGCATTTGGTAACTCTCAATTCTACAGTTTAAAACAAGGGAAGGATACTTCACGTGCATTGGTCCTAAAACAATACAATCTAAGCACAAGTTTAAATTTAAAACATTTCAAATTAATCTAATTCTGAAAAAAAGATTTTACCTTTGGAAAGTACTTGGACAGTCCCATGTAAGCAAGTTGTAGAGTAAGAAATGGTGCAAATATTGACTGAAGGAACAGAAAAGAATCTACAAAAATTAACTTTGTCAGAAGTAATAGCTAAGAAAACACAGAAATTTAATGCTTCCCAAGTCATAAAAGAAAATCAGGTAGGTAAAAAAATAATTTGTGGACAATAGCAACAGTACTCTTGAATACTACAAACCTAAGATGACAAGTTACATGTCAAAAATAAGGTTCTGCCTTATTTTCTTTGAGCCTAAAAACCTGAAATTGCAGAAGCATACAGCAGCATGTAAAAATGAGCCCAGTGATCCAGGAGGTGGCAGGCTGCACCAGCCACACACCTCTGTACGATGTACTGGCAGACACCTGGAATACTGAGGAACTACTTTTCTCAGAAGACTGACAAATGAGTAGGATCTGCTTATCTTGGGACAAATACTGTTGTTCTTACTCTATTATTCTTTTGTAGACTCCAAACTAGAAGAGCAGTCGACTCACGCTCACAAAGATGGAAATAAACTTGCAGGGGACTTAAGCTGCAACAACTATTCCAGTGCTTCTGCTCCTCAAACACTGTTTTATAGAGTTGTTGGGAATGTAAAGAGTGCCTGAAGTTCCCAGCTCAGTCACTACTGATAGACTTCAGCCCTAGATAAAGAGTATTTCACAGTAAGTTTGCAGTAAACTAGCAAAACAGAATAGGATTGTTTGTTTCCCTGAACTCACCAAGTACTTGCACACAAAAGCCCTGACAGCAATGGCAAGCAGAGCACATCCCACCAATCTAAAAATGCGGAACGAGTCAAACTCCTCCACTGCATTCCCATTCTCTTGGCTTGGCTTCTCACTCATCAGCTGGTTCCTCAGCTTCAGAGCTTCATCAAATCTGGATAAGTACTGGTCCAATCCGTGTCTAGGTGGCCGTGGTGCAGCTTCAGATGGCAGATCCCCTCTATTACGGTGACGGAGCTCACTTGTACCCTCATTGACAAGCTCTGGAGTTTTACTGAACAAGTCCTTATCCCCTTTGAGGTCTACCATGCTGCCTGCATGGTCAGCCGTGCCTGCCATATTACAGACAGAATCACCAAGCACAATTCGCTTGGAAACAGAAGGAATGGGAAGGGAGTTTGATTTATCTTGTTCGTGCTGAAGCTTTGATTCTGTGTGACTTTCATCATCTAAAGAAGAGAAACAAATACACAGAGTTATGCACACCGGGTACGTGGAACAACACTTTAGCCATACTGGATTGGGGTCCTGGGTTGATGTCTCCGCTTCCAAAGTGAAAACACAGATTTATGATTAATCACAAAGCCATTTGACATACCTGAATACAAGCAATCCCATTTTAAAAAGAAATGGGCTCAGCTGATACACAACCTGCTTGTGTATCAAAGGAAAGGTTTACGCTCAGACTGAGGTTACACCACAGATGATGGTAATGAAAAGGGAAGAGCACAGCATGGACCAGACTGAAAATGCTCATCAGCTTCACCAGAATTATGTTTTCACACAACCGGACTTGGCACACTCCTGTCTCCCCTCCACCAGCCTACAAAGAACCCTACCTGTACCACGTGCTTTGCATTGCAGGGCACTCTTCGGAAATGGCGCAGACACGAGACAGAAAGCTGTGCGATGCAGGTTGGAAGTTGAAGCTGTCAGTCAGCAATGAAAAAACGAAGACATTGGATTTCCTTAAACAACAACGCCGCATGCACAAGAGGAAAGATGTTGTTCCAAATACATGGAGCAACATAAAAAAAAGACAAAGATTTACAGAAAGCGAATCACACAGAAGGAGCATTAAAGACTGACAAATGAGCAGGCGATAGGAGAAGCGTACTTTGGCTTGTTCCGAGGCAAAGCAATGTTAACTTGCACTGTATTAAACCTGCAGACCTCATCTTACAGCGAAAGAGGTGATAGCAGAGAACACAAACCAAGCCGAGAGGCATGCAGAACAGGTCTGGTCCTGCCAGAGAGGGATACCAACACTTAAAGAGTATTTTTCAGTATTCAAGCAGACTGATTCATGGCTTATGGGCATCCTTGTAAACTGAAATCTGACAACTCCTTCCTGACAAGACAGTCAGCCTCCTCGAAGTACGTACAGAAAGATGAATGACCTACCTATGAATCTGCAAGAAAACTCTGCGTGCCAACCGCGAACGTCAAATGACTGATTATTATCCAAATGTGAGAAAACTTTGCTATAAAAAACACAGCTGTGAAAGCAAGCAGTTACAGAATGAAAACGTGGGGGAGGCTCATCGTCTCTTCAACTAAGAAAAACTACTTTAAGTGAAATGACAGCTTGTTTGCTCGCTACTTAAGAACAGTAACGGGCCGAAGACCCGCTCTCGGCACGTTTCTGATGACACACGTATTTTATCCGCGGGTCTCTCGAGGACCAGAGCAGGTCGTGCTTCACTTAAAGCATCACTGAAACGAAAGATGGCACAGAGGGGCCAAACAACAGCCGCTGGGAGCCAGCCGCTCCTGTCCCACGAGGAGACTGCGGGGAGCGGTTACGGCAGGAGGAGGCCGCAGCCGGACGCCA
>NW_008796044.1:16266449-16280485 GCF_000699145.1 Aptenodytes forsteri
CGCTTCCCGCCGCTGAAGCAAGCGCCGCCATCTTGCCTAAGGGCAGAAAAACGGGGGGGGCCGCGTCGGGAGAGCCCTTCGCGCGCCGTGCTCCCTGGCGGTACGGCGCCCGCACTGAAGATGGCCGCTCCGACCTCGGAAGTGACATCGCGGCGCGAAAGGCGGGAAGGGAGGGAAGGAGGGGGCGATGGCCGCGGGGCGGTGCCGGCCCCGCGGGGGATGAGGTGGCGGCGGGGGAGACGCCGCGCTGACGGAAACCTGACTGACAGCTTCAGCCGGGGTGAGGGTTTTGGGATGCCTATAGGACAAGCAAACCAGCAGTGACGTAACTTCATGCTCTGAGCGCCAGCGCTGGCCAGCTCCTTCCTTAGTTTGCTTAAAACTCTGGTTTCAGTAAACCTGGCAAATGCACCTTGCGTTCGGCGAGGAAAGTCTGCTTAACAGTGCAATATAAAAACTAGTACAGGATGGTAACATTTTCCTTATCATACAGAGAGGTGAAAGCTGTGTTCTGCATAGAAACTTAAAGTATTAGAATAAGTGAACGTTCATGTTTCTAACCAAAGTAGTAACGCTCTGTAACTAGAAAAACAGCAGTTAAAATTGTGATCATACGAAAGCAGCAGAACATCAGAGGTGCTCACAAGGCAAAGTTCACGGAGCTGTTTAATTTCCAGCACAGAGTGTTTATACTACGAAGTGCAAGCCCCCATTGCGCTCCTCACACAGAACAGATGAGCGCGCTGAGGCGGAGCGCGGTGCCAGGCTTTGAGATTTTTCTGTCAGAAAAGCTTCGAGTGCTGCTGTATAGCTGAATTTAGGCAGTTAATTTGTCACACCTGGGCATGCTCCAAATGAGGGAAGAGAATATGCTGTTTATTGGAATGCCAGCACACAGATGTTTTTACGTGTACGTGAAAGGGATACACAGCATAGGGAAATACCTTCTAGGGGACGGTTAGGCAGCACAGGTCAGCTTCCAAAATCGTATTCCCAGCGTAGTGTCACTGCACTGTTAACACTGTAAGCAGCTGAAGGGATTGACTATGCATACTGCGGAAAAAACAAGGGAACAAGGACCTCTCAAGGATTCCAGAATTACCATAACAGAGCGCATCTTCAGTTATTTCTAGCAAGATAGTTGGCATAATATTCATATTTATGTACAATTAAAAGTCCATCACACCTCTACTTGTGTGACAAAAGGAGATAAAACTGGGCCACAGTATTCTTCCCTTAGCTGAACATTCACATAGCTAACACGCATAGCAAAGTACCTGAAAGCCAAACCAAATGAAGACAGTGACGTGGATACTTTCCATCAATACTTCAAACGAATTACCTTCAACATCCTTGACACTGAACAACTTGCACTCCTTAATTCACAGACTGCACCACAGGCACTTCAATCTGAAGCAGGACACAGCTTCAAGATCCTGTATTTGGACTTCCGAAGACCAGCGCTAGGATGGCTGCCCGTTGAATGCCGAGCCACAGCGAGAGTGGTAAAATTCAGCAGCAGCAGGACAGAGATTGTTAGATGTATGGGGGAAAAACTTTGTGCTGGCAAGTCCCATTAATATTTCTATGATACTAAGTGATTTAGAGAATGATAGAATTCTGTATTCAAAAACTGTTAAATACAGAGATCAAAGTACCGAGCTCATGCATTAACTTATATATGATGAACCAGAAGCAGCAGTGATGACAGCTCATAAAAAAATTGGCAAGCATAAGATGGAATGACTTCTACAAAAAGGTGTTGAAAAAGTAGGATGTTAAATGAAGATATAGGATTACCTACAATAAAATTGATCACCATCTTGAGAACACTGCTGAAGGCTAAATTCCAACCAATGTCAGCTGGCTCTTGAGACCAGCTTCCAGCCAGATGGCAGGGCACCACACGGTGGGGTACAGCACCACTGCGGAATTAGTGGAAGAACAAACCCCAAGGTAGGACTGAATAACAATGCTGACTGACAGAGATGCTGTGGAGGGACAAAAAATGCCAGTGACAGAAGTAAAGTTTGAGTCAGCTGGAACTAATTTTCTCAAATTCCCTCTCAGTATGTATCACCTAAATATTACATTTTAGCTAAAAGTAGAATTTATCACTTGTTGGTACATGGTATTTATCTCGATTGGTCAAATACATTACTCTATTTATAAGAAAGGGCTGATGGACTTGCATGAGTTTTCAATTAATTTTATTGAGTAGCCAAATCTGATAAATTAGCACAGATAAAATAAGCATTTGCATGTGTTACAAATGACTTTTTACAGGAATAAAACAGTGAAAATTACAAACTGTAAAAAGGAGGACAAGTAAATCCTGTCTCAAATTCAGAAGGGGGAAGATTTATAACTTCATACTAAAGATCAAATGTTTGAGTTCAGAAAACAAAGATTTAATATTACAATATTATACACTACTTTACAAAATTAAATTTACTATATAAGGATTACATCCATAATAGTAAACAGAACCTTAAAATCACATTTAATGGTCCCTTATTTAACAGCCATTCTGCATCTTTGATTAAATTCTGTTAAGAAACTATTTCTAAATAAAAGTGAATCATTCTAGTTATTGCAGCACAGTCTATGTGGACTTAGACTCAAATATATTAAATTAAAAACAATAATGAAAGCAAAGTAAAATGGATGGTAACAATGTTGGCTGAACACTAATGTGTCAAATACAGAAATAGTTTAAAAAAAAAAAGTCTTCAACTAGAAAAATAGAGTACATTTGCAGTGGTAGAGTTGTCGTGCTGGGATCTAAGTACCAGAGCCACTCTTGCCTATTTTTTGCAGTTCATCTTCAGCGTCCTCACTTTTCAGTTGTAGGTAAAAATGACACATCATAGGTAGTTTGTGTGTTCATCTGTCCTGTATTGCCCTTACAGCAATACAAGGTGAACCAGCAGGCTTTTCCCACTGCGAGGGAATAAACTAACGAAGTTCAATACAGAATTTCTTCCAAAGTGAAGAGAACTCCAAGAGGGTTCATCTGATTCTTGTTTATAATATTTTGCTCTGTAAAACTTAGGGACTCCAATTCAAAGTTGTTAATTGCCACAAAGACTGACATCTTTAGCCATTAGTCTGGTGTACATAAAGCAATGAAGCCATCTCCAACATTTATGTTTTTAAAAAAAATAAGGGATATAGTAGCAAAATACAGTCATAGTAAGAAACAGACTTTGGGTGGGCTGTTAGATGCAAGGATGATTTTCAACATCTGAGTGATAATATATCCAAAACACAAGTTTTAAGTCATAACCTATGCAAGTGCATAGCTTCCATTTATGATTTAAATGAAGAGACCCCTTTCCCCTGGATGAAAATCAGACTGTCAAAACTTAAAAAACCCTCTTCACTATGACTAGAAACTGTGCAATTCTCTGAAAAGCTGTTCAAGTAAATATACTGTTTGCTATGGAGACAGCAGACAGGGAAGCTTAAATTGGTTCTGTAATAGTCTTTTCATGCTATTTTAGACGTTGTTCTGAACTTTAGCTTCTTGTGCTCAAGCAACAAGGACAATTTCCCCAAAGAAACTCCTCCCCTGAAGTAAGGCAACTCCTGACAATCACGTGCAGCTACAGCCTGAAATGGTAGCAAATGATTACCCTATGATGTCCTTTGACATTTGTATCACAAAATGTAAGTTATCTAGCCTAATCACAGTACATGTTTGACCACTTATAAGTGTTTCACCTGTTCAAGTTACTTGCCCCAGGAAGTAGGTTTTGCAAGACCTTTACGTTTACCACTATTAAACAAAAAAGCAAACCAAGATTTTTCCGTATGAAACACTTCCACAGGCATAGGGATACAGTAACTTAAATAATCTTTACCTTGGTAGCTATCAATGATAGCTTAATCTCCAAAACAGAACAATTATCAATACACCTTTATAATATGATTTAAATATTTTTGTATATAAATTTTCACTTCAAGTCCAATGTCAACTTCCATCTGTAGCTCTGGCAGGGATCTGAGAGTATTTATGGTGTATTTAAAGCTTTTATTTGGTGCACACTGGCTTTGGACCTAGGCTCATTACACAGCTGCAGTAAAAAAAAATTTTTGAAAGCTTCAAGCGTGTCTCAAACCATAAACAAATCTTCAAACACGATATAATATTTTTGTCTTTGGAAAAATAATTTCTTTTCCAATTTTAATGTCAGAATATTCAATGTTGTCTCCAAACATAAGGTTTGAAGTGCCGTCATACAAACTCGCTTCAGAAAAACACTAGATTTTAGGGGCCTAACATTCAGTTAATGTAAACAAGAGCCAAAAGCCTACTAAACGTAAACGAAAAAATCTGAGATAACCTTCCTTGCCCTTCCCCTCCCTACACCATTCACAAACTGAAATTAAAACTATTTATTTTACTGAAGAAAAACAAAGCTTGCCATATACCTAAGTCTACTTTTGCCGCTGACTCAGCCACTGACTTTTTAAAATGGGTCTCATATAGGGCCCGCTCCTCCCACTCTATTTTTTAATTAGAATACTGACTTATTAAAAGCTTTAACAAATTCAGCCATCTTGTCCAGGTTAAGCTTACCTTTAGTCCTATTAGCCATAATCCAATCCAAGCACTGGATTCTACGCTTCATAAAGTATTTGTTCGTTTCACAATGAACAGTTGTTCATTGCTACTTTAAGCATTAAGTTGAACATTGAGATGTTCTGTCTGTAATCACTGGGTGCACTTAGAAAGAATTTCCCTGCAAATCATGATCAGTGTTGTGAGGTTTTATATCTAGCAGCAAAAAAAAAAAAAGCAAAGTTACAGAAATATACATTTTGAACAACAAAGAACTCTTTATTTTACAAAATGTATTTCGCCTTTTCAGTATTGCCTTTGTAAATGTACTTCATGCTGCAACTACTTACAGTAAAAACATGATTTGCAGCAAATTAAAGGTGCTCAACCAGTTCCAATAGTTTGATTTTTTTAAGGTACAATATTATGTAGTTGCACATTTGATTCTCAGATGTGGTCCTTTATTTGCTTTAGTTTGTTGAAATCACAGTGAGAACTTCTCATCAACTGCCTCAGGCCACAGATTTAATGAAGATATTACAAGCACAACTGTTCTTTACTGCAAAATCTTTCCTCAAAAGAAGTGAGCCAAAGGCTAGTGTTTCATTTATTCACTTGCTGCTGTATATGAAGGAGGAATTCATAGTAAGATAAGGCTGATTCTGTTCTGTCTTCAATCATATTTTGCAGAAAACTTGATTTCAATGGACTGTCGTCCCTTAAAAATGAAAATATAAGTGTTTGAGTGAAATAAATATTTGCCAAGATCTACAGTGCAATGCATTAATAAAGTTACAGGTCAAGTGGCAAGATATTTCAAGAGCTTAAGGACATATGAAAAGAGGATCTCAAATAGCCCTTGTGATTAATCCCAACAAATGCACTTATCAGCATTTACTTCATTTATCTGCCATTAACTAAAGATTGTTCTGTGACATTTAGTCTTTTTTAGTCTGTGGAAATTCTAATCGGAGACAACTCGTAACAAGTCATATCTGTTGTCAAATCTGTTATGCACAGCATTCACCATTGTTAAAACTTCCATTAAGAAAGTTCAGTGTATGATATCCAAATATGTATTGTTAAGAGGTCCCTAAAGAAGCACAAAGACTGTTAAAAACCACTTACTTTATTATATATAGTATAGGAAAGAAAGGTCTCTGTTCTCTCAGCCAAGAAATGAAAGCTATTGTTCTGATGGATTCTGCAGTTTCAAGTTCTGGGAGATGTGTCTAAGAGGCAAAGGGTATCATAAATACATGCATGATATTTTTCAGAAAAAAACCAGTAAAAGGAACACTTAAAATAGCCCAACTCTATCCTAATCAGGTATAAAGGAAACCCAGACAGATAGTTTTGTGATGTATAGTTTTAGACTAGCCTCCTTTGAAAGGGCTTGAAACAGTCAAATGCACTAAACTGGTAAAAGCAATTGGCTATCAGAACAGTGATGACTGAGCTGTGATCGATACCTGTTTCACTGCAGAAACCGAAGGATTTCCCACTAACCCACTGTCCTTACTATTCCCAGGTATTCTCAGTCTGCTCCCACAGTTCTGAGAAACTTAACCATTGCCAGCCTCTTCTTACTGTGCTTCTGTGCTTTCATGGGAAAATCTATAAAGTTTTAGTCTGGAGAAACTCCAAGAGAGGCAATAGAAATTTTTTCTTTCCCTGAATCTGGATTTATAGTTATTATTAACTAAAGGGCTAATATTTGACTAGCGGTATTTTAGTTCTCGTGAAAATAATGTTCTGGCGGCATTGTACACCTGGTGTACAGCAAAGCAAGCACGTACCATGTTCTGCGGTATTGAGCCATAATTTGGAACTCCAAGGACTTGGCTGATAAAGCTCTGCCCGCAGTTCTTCCCAATCCACAGAAACATTACCTGAAAGATACCCAGCAATAACAACATTAATCCAATGCAAAACCACACCTCAGGAGTCTCCTACACATTTTGAGTTCTCAGAAAGAACGCATCAAGTAAATTTGGATACTTTTTAAAATCACCACCACCACGCAACTTACAGAGCCAGCATCCATAAGGTAAGCACCATCCCTACTCAACTTCTCCACTGACAGCTGGAGAATGGGTGGCTGAGGTATAGTTCTATCATTTATGTTAAGAGCTCCCTAATGGAAAAAGCAAAAAGAAAAACAGCAGTTCACATCTTGATGCATTGAAACAGGCAGAAGAACAGAAGATTAAATAAGAATAGGATGTATTACACTGAATACTGAAGGTGGACCCTTTTCCTCAGTTTAGTTCAAGTCATACTTCAAGTGCATAATTTACTAATAAATCTCTTAATGTTTTATTTAGAGAGAGCGTATTTCATCAACTTAATCTTAGTTAATTAGTTCTAGAACTGGAATATCAGATTTCTTATGTACAAAAGATGTGATTTCTAAAATTAGTTAGGCTCTCACATAAACATTCTCTCACTGTTCACAGAACTACTTTGACATTTTAAAATAAAGGAAGCTACAGAGGGACAAAAAGTTAAAACATACGTTACACTGTCTTTATGTACATGTGATTTATAGCGCAAGATAATGACACAAGGCAAAAAGTGAAAAAAGTTAGAAAAAACCTTCCCCATGCATCCATAGCCAGAGCACAGCTTCTCTTCAGAATTCATCAGTCCAATCCCAAATAACAAACGCATAAATGCAACAAATGGGGAAATATGAAACAGTCATTTTTAGCTATGCAGCTTTAATGTGGAAAACTTGCGAGATTTTTAACACAAATTTATTTTCACAGCACACAAATCTTTGGGACCAGACAAACAGACCATGTAGCAATGCAAATACTCACCTCATCTGTGAGATTATCAACTCTGTACAGACTGGGATGTGTCATAAGCATGAGGTAAACAAGGGGCTGATTTTTCACTTGACACATGGTAAAAATGCGTTCATCTAAATGTGCGTTCGTCCCAGTTTGAAATGCTTTCTGCAAACAATCAGGCATTTAATTTGACCGTGAAAGCAAAGTGAGATAAGCTGAATTTAGCACACCATCTCTTGTTTATTTCTAACTTACTTAAAAGCCTTAGAGTTGAGCCATAAGTATTTTCTCAAAATATGGTACTTTACCCCTGCTATTTTACTTCTCCATAGTTCTCTTCAGTGTTTCACATACAAATCATACAATTCTCCTTATTCCCATTTCTGGGTTCTAGAACTTACCGTGACCTTGCACCATCAATCCTTTCCAGTGAGCACTACAGCTGAGATGAAAGCATCTTGAAATATATCTCTTCTAACATACACCTCAAAAATGCCACTCGATGGAATTTGAAAGAACAAATATTGGAGCTGTTTACAATTGGCTTCAATGTACAGAATCTTAGGTAATTCTGGAATTACAATAAAGACATAGTCCTGGCTTGCTGGGACAAAAATACCCCAGCTATAACTGAAACAAGGGCTCGCTCCTCCCACTTGACTGGGTCAAACAGTTACACAGTCTTCTACATGAAAAAGCTCAAATGTCATTATGAACATGCTGGTAGCAACATGCTGGTTAATTCCTTATCAAGAGGTATGAATCCGAAAATTCTCTCTAGAACAGAAAGGCAGCTTGTCCAACACTTGAAATGACTTCTAGTATAAGCTCAGGGAAATCCAATCAAAAAATACTTACCTTGAGCAAATATTGTGAAATGCTTTAAACCTTTTGCAAGAACAGCCAGCCAACTACCTCTTTGCCAGCCAGCTAGCTCTCTTAATCCACACTGAACTGCTATGTGGATCTACATGTCCAGAAATGCACAAAAATTAGATTCTTGAAAAAACACTCTACCAGTACCCTTCCAGATTCTCTAGACTAGTCAGTGTCTTTAATATTTTCCTATTCCCTTGCTTATACCACTTATACTTTTGTTTTTATACACACTTCTAAACTCCCACTCGTCAACTAGATCATTCTCCTTAGTGATATTCTTTAAACATCTTCTCTATCCCCTGTTGCTCTCCTCTGCAAGCAAGAGCAGAAGGCCTGTCCATTATTACCCTGATACATTTGCTCCATAAAATTCTTCAAATCCCTCTGTTTTTCACAACATAACAGACTCCCAAGATAAAACCACACATTCACCACCTGTGAAATCACCTATTACCTGCCCAGGCCTGAGAAACAATTAAATAGGCTTTGTTCTACATTGACCTTCCTAGTCATCAAATTCTGGGGCGCAGAGAAATGGAATTGTTATCTTGAGAGAACTTTGTGCAAGAAGGACCGTTCTCAAATCCGTAAAATATCTCAGTAGTCTAATGGCAAATTGCAGGAAGACTGATTTTATTAAACGATCTAAATGAAGCAACTTCTCAATTTTGAGTCCTACAAAAATACTGAAAGAGAAGATAGATGCTATTTTGTACATCAAAGAAATGTCCTTTTACTTCAGGTTGACATGCCAAACAGACAATCATCCTCTTGCATGGCTTCCTTTTAACTCTTACCTGTTTTAAGAGTGCCAGTACATAAAGCGGAAAGAGCCGTAGGGAGTAGGGGGCCATGAGACCAGGTTGTTGAATGCTTAGGACTGATGAACGGTAAGCAGATAAAGAATCTATCACTGCATTGACCAAGGCATCCCGAGCATCACTCAAGGTAGCAGAAACTGATCGGTCCACAGCTAAAAAGAGCACAAAGCTCAAATAAGAGGCTTTTCCTCCCTTGGTAGAAATACAGTCACATACGTTAACTTTTCTCATTTTAACATATACTTCCATGCATCTTAATAAGCTTTTACTACACTATAGAAGTCAAGACAAGTGATTCAGAAAAAAAGCCAGGGGCCCACGATGATGCACCAGACTAAGACTAAGTCCAGGTGACTACACACAACTATACTGATACTTTACCTAAGCCAAGCATTAAAAAAAAAGACCTCTTTGGTTTGTAACTTACAAAGCACTCTTAGAAAGAGAGACTCTTTTCTTCTAACGTTACTTCCCAGAGGATTACTGCTCAGAGCTTTAGGGATATCATCCATACGTATCCAGACAAGCTCTTATCATGCTTACCCATATTGGCTAACAGCCCAGTGATGGCTTGTACATCTGCCCCTAGGTAGACATCACTCAGTGTTGTTACAACAGGTAAGCACATAGTGTGGACACGAATTCGTCTTTCACCTGTAAGAAAAGAAAACTGTAGTCTCCAAACACAACTTTGGTTTTATGAAGCAATACAAGAAATGCCACTGTTTACTCAATAGCAAATTAAGATTTAATCTAATTTATCATACAAGTGGTGAATCAGGCCATTTCCAGTAGCATTTAAAAACGGTTAGTTCTCAGTTTCTGGGTTAAGTCTACCTATTTTCAGACCAGAACTAAGTTTCCCAAGAAACTTCTTGGTCTGGAAGAAGCAATAACATCGACAACATGCAGTAACACATCACAGCTGTGAACTTGATATTGGATAAAATAGTTGGTGTAAGTTTCTGCAACTGAATTGCAGCTGATAAACGAACACAAAAAGACGCACCTGAATACTGTACTGTTAATGCAGCTAACGCTACCTGTATATCTTACCTTTGCTGGATGTGTACAGGAGAGCTGACTGAAAAGAAACAACTTGCATATCGGTAAGACTCTCTTCTACTGACATTTGCACAGCATATCCCGCATCGGGATTTACATTGGGTAATGACAACAAGTCTGTAGATCGTACGAAGAAGTTCCCATGGAAAGTATGAATGGAAAGACCTACAAGATAAGCATTGTATTGAATCAATTTTACTTTTATAGTCGTGAAGTACAGACACCATTTACACATCTGCCATCACTGTTAGATGGCTCTGTATCAGAATGTTAAGATCCTTCTCAACGAAATAAAGTATCTTCAGGAAAGGTAAATATCCCAAACAGGCAACTAATCCATAGAATCCACAAAGCCTAGTAGAAAGCAGGAATTCGGAAGTTAAATCAATGCAGAACAGTAGTAAGTCTCTAGACTATAAAAACAGTCCCTTGTTGAAATAGCAGTCCAGCAAAATCTCCAGTTTTAACCATCGTAAAATGGAACTTGGATGCCAGTAAAGATACTGCAAAAATACAGTCTTCAATAAATGGTCCCATTCCTGGTACTGAATTTTACTTTTCTAATCTTTGTCTTTTAACCATTTCAGCTTACATAACAGCCAAAACACCAATCAAAACATTCCCAAATAACAGCAAATGCCCATGTCCCCTCCGCTTCCCCCCCACAAATCCAAAAAACTGTGTTCAAACCTTTGGTGCATCTTATCCTCATGACAGCCTCAA
Organism: Aptenodytes forsteri; assembly: GCF_000699145.1. NCBI lineage: Eukaryota > Metazoa > Chordata > Aves > Sphenisciformes > Spheniscidae > Aptenodytes > Aptenodytes forsteri. The sequence goes on from NW_008796044.1 coordinate 16,277,303, forward strand.
ACCCAATCTTTCTAGTTAAATATCGTTTCAGTTCCTTTTGCAATTTCTCCACCTGGACAGGGTTGTGTTTATGATGGTAAGACTGGTAGTAATAGACACTACCTGCAGAATACCTTGATATACAACCTGAAACGAAAACAACATACATTGGCAGAGTGCAGTCAGTTGCTGCTGTGGTCTTTAAACATACTAGTTGAATGCAATATTCCCTTTCATTATTAAACTGTTCACACCTGCAAATAGCTCTGTTACACAGTTGCAGACCTGCATACAGAGACATAGATGTAACACAACTATATGTTCAAGTATGTATGTAGTTTCAGGTGTGAAAGAATTCTCCATTGGCCTGAAATTACAGGTACTTTGTCACTTGAAAGTTTGGTTAAATGGAGAAAAAAATAATTAAAATGCTAATGAAAATGCTAATGAAGCTTACTCTAAAGGTGTTTACACTGATGGTTAAAAGGCATAAAAGAAGGAAAGTATTTCAGCCACTTATACCAGGATCACAAGAATCCTGACTCACTAAGGGAGAATATGAAAACAGCTAGGTTAAATCAGGAAAGACTGAAACATTTCATTCTATTCACTGTCATTGCTCATCAAGGATGAATTTGCATCTTGACACACTAGATTCATTCAAATCAGGTTCATATACTAAATGTTAATGTAGATTCTATGTATTTGCCAAAAGTACAAGAATTACACGCCCCAAAACAGCTTAATATGACTTACCTAGAGAAGCCAAGTCAGAACATTGTCCACTAAGAAGAAATAAATCCACTGCAACCTGTTGCCCTGAGCAGTCCAAGGCTAACTTCTTGTAAAAATCAGTCGATGGTGTCAGATGTATGTCCTGTTAATACAATGGAGTGTTAGAAAATACAAAGGAAATTCAAACAGATTAACACATTTATTGCCTGTTTACAGGGACGCTAATAATTGATTCTCCGTCACTGATTACAGTGATATCTTAATAAAAAAATCAGATCGTTAATCTGTGTTTATAGTGTTTGGGGGGGTTTTTTTGTTCTTTCTACCGCTTTAACAAAGGAAGGTTAGCTCAACAAGAGAACAACAAAACTAACCCAGAACAGGCAATTCCAGAACCACCTACATGTACAGAACGGGGCAGTCAGTTCTCTCAACCTTTTTGCTTTTCTAACCTTTGCGGTTGCTCTTTGGTTTGGCTCTTCTCGTGACTTTAGTGCTCCCATTCCCACAGATGGAAGCTGTGTCTGGAAGACAGAGATTCTACCTCCAGTGGGGGACATCAGTTTAAAGGCAGCCTGTAATGCAGGCCCCAGAGCACTCTGAGTTTCCAGGGACTTGGTAAACATCTGTGGCAAGGTCCTCAGCAGATCTTGAATTAGCTACAATTGAGAAAACAAAAGTATTAAGACTAGGAGTCTTCGGAGTTGTCTTCTTTATAGAGCTGACTGCTGAACATACATAAACATGGATTAACACTTCTAATACTAAGGTAGTAAAGAAAAAGCCCTAGCAAAAGTCAAGTACTGTCTTGTTTCAGCTTGGCAGAAGTTTACAGTCACACAGATAAAAGACCTCTTTTTTCCACCTCAAACTTGGCATTTAAACTGTAGGTGTTAAGAGCATTAAGTAATCCAGAAATTATCAAGCATATCCCAAACTATGTGAACATCACTAGTTACTTAAGGTAGTTCTTACCTCTTTATTTTCATTTAAATTTACTAGTAAGTTTTCTGGCATTGGTATAAATACATCTGGAAGGAAAAAGAAGTACTTAAATTATTTTTTTAAAAACACATCAAGCTTCCCCCAATTGTATTTGCCAACCATTATACCTATTGAAAAAAGAATACAGTATCAGTGTGTAAACTCAGTTTGTAAACCCATTCAAACATAATTATGTGGATTTCTTTTTTTCTCATAAGCATACCTGTGGCTGGAATGCCATGTTAGAGTAGCAATTGACAGGGCTGAAGGATAATCAAGACTATTAAGTAAAAACACATAGCGACGACTTTCTAGTGTTCATTCTGCCCTGCCCTAGAACATACGGCGAAAGGTGACTTGAAACTAAAGGCAGAAGAACAAACAGTAAGCATCAGTCACCACAGAATCTGTAGCAATTTACCAAGCATCAGTATTTGGGATCATAAGAGAAATCTAGGTAATTGTACAAATTAAACTAGAAGTTCGGAAGGCTGTCTTCATGTTTTTAGTCATGAACAGCCACAGCATTGCTCAGACATCAGGGGCTTCATAAACGAACACAGACATATGCTACTTCTAAAGCCATTACGAGAGAGACTAATGATCTGATGTAGAAACTCCCACCAGATATTTTTTAAAAAGGCTGTCAAAACCAGCAGTCATTAGTAGATACTAATCACCAAATTTATTTCTGCGTACCTTCAATATCTGAAACTATAAGCATCTGTGGCTGAGAGAGACCTTCCTGAAGACTGTAGAAATGGATTGTGCTGTCAAATGTTATGAAGCCTATTTTTGTTCTAGTGTTCCCAGGAAGCCTAAAAATGAGACATATGGTATTCAGCAAGATGAAATTTCATTTCTGCAGGCTTTTTTTTTTTTTTTAACCATCCACTGCACCTGTCCAAGGTTGTTACCAAGTAGTTAGCTTAACAGCTACACTGCAACAGCTTGATTAGCTTAACAGCTACACTGCAACAGCTTGATTAGCTTAACAGCTACACTGCAACAGCTTGATTAGCTTAACAGCTACACTGCAACAGCTTGATTAAGTCATTCTGGAGAAAAAAAAATCTGCGTACCTTCAATATCTGAAACTATAAGCATCTGTGGCTGAGAGAGACCTTCCTGAAGACTGTAGAAATGGATTGTGCTGTCAAATGTTATGAAGCCTATTTTTGTTCTAGTGTTCCCAGGAAGCCTAAAAATGAGACATATGGTGTTCAGCAAGATGAAATTTCATTTCTGCAGGCTTTTTTTTTTTTTTTAACCATCCACTGCACCTGTCCAAGGTTGTTACCAAGTAGTTAGCTTAACAGCTACACTGCAACAGCTTTTGATTAGCTACAGCTACACTGCAACAGCTTGATTAAGTCATTCTGGAGAAAAAAAAAACCACCACAAAAAAGGAGTACAGGCACCTAGCAGACGCTCAAGAAATTTTTTAAGATTTAAGAAAGAAATGGAAGATAAGGAAGAAACAAG
>NW_008796044.1:16280841-16295777 GCF_000699145.1 Aptenodytes forsteri
AGTCATTCTGGAGAAAAAAAAACCCACCACAAAAAAGGAGCTCATAGTACAGGCACCTAGCAGACGCTCAAGAAATTTTTTAAGAGGGTAATAAGAAATGGAAGAAAAGGAAGAAACAAGCTGCAAAATACCAAGCAGCATTTATATAAGTTCAAACAGCATGTATTTTATGAAAAGTTTATTAGATGCATGCATTCCTTTCAGCAAATGCTTACCTAAATTTCAGCTCTTAAAAAATACAGTTCAAAAGACATCATAAGCATGATGTTTATTCCTTTTTGGGATTGGTGAAGCAGATAGGAAAGAGCCAGACTAAGAAACAAGCCTCAAAATTACCTTTTATACGGGTGCAGCTGTGACAGGAAGAAGACTACAGTTTTACGCTACATTTTAATACAACATTGGCCATTGCTAGCCAACGTTAGGAAATTTCTCTTCTAGACAGGAAGTACTGTCATGTGGATGTCGATCACAAGTTTCATAAGAGGAACGAAAATAGGAGATTCTAAGAAAAAGATACTTACAAGTCAAGATTGTCTAACAAGGTCTGGCAGACTGTATTCAAGTATCCCGTCTCTATTGCATTATGAGAGACATCAAACACAAAGAGGTACACAGGTGGTTGAGGTGGACGTAGCTGAGCAAAGAAAAGATTACCTTTAATTTTCAAAATTACATTTATTAGATTGGGTTTAGTCATTCCATTGCAAGTTTAAACTCTATTAAAACAGCACACAGATGATAGCCAAAACTTCTGAATGCATTTGTCTCTTATTGTTTAATTCTAGAATTACAGTTTTCTTCCAGAAGACCTACAAACACCTACATACTCTAAATACAGAAGAACTTTGACATCGTAAATTTATTGGGTATCTAGAATTACAGTTTTCTTCCAGAAGACCTACAAACACCTACATATTCTAAATACAGAAGAACTTTGACACCGTAAATGTTTAGAAATGAAGAACTGCCTGAAGTTCTTCCCAAGAGTTCTCAGATACACTCCTCGAGGCAGCAACTGTTTTACTGAGCTGGAAAACATCCTCTATAACAAGGCTTTTCTGACTTCCCTCTGGAAATAAAACAAACGGAGAGAATAACTAAAAGTAAATAAAGCCTTACCATGTATTCAGACGGAGCCATAAACTCATGTTTAGAAATGAAGAACTGCCTGAAGTTCTTCCCAAGAGTTCTCAGATACACTCCTCGAGGCAGCAACTGTTTTACTGAGCTGGAAAACATCCTCTATAACAAGGCTTTTCTGACTTCCCTCTGGAAATAAAACAAACGGAGAGAATAACTAAAAGTAAATAAAGCCTTACCATGTATTCAGACGGAGCCATAAACTCAATAGTAGCATTCTGGACTTCAGGTCTTTTATGAGGTTCTCCATAAACTCTTGTCACAGGATTATACATGAATTCTTCAGGAACTACGCAGATAAGTTTGTATATTATTACTTCACACTAGTATTAGCTGTGCTGCATCTTAAAACAAATACATCAACTCTTTTGTGCCTGTTGGGCAATGCTTCTTGGAGAACTTACTAGGCAGGGCAGCTATTTTGTCACCTGCTAGGGTACCTTGGGAGACCACGTCAGGCTCACCGTGCTCCATTAGTGACACCACTGTCTTTGCCCATGGGAAACATTTCTCATGTCTCACAGCCCCAGCACAACTGATGACGAACCCTAGTACTGATATGGCCAACAATACTACAGTCTCAAAGGCCAAGGTGGGAAAGGTTAACCTCAACAGTTTAAAAGCAATAAGCACACTTAAAACCTACCATCATTCACTCTGTAGCACAAATTGCATTTCCATCTCCTTTGGTCTAGAAAGCTGACAAAAGGGTTAATGTATGTCCGGCAGGAACGGCATCTCACAATAGTACTTGAAGTGACCACTGGCAATTGCTGGAAAAGAAAAGCTTCCTGTTTTAAAGCATCACCACACTACAGCTACTCATCTACGATAACAGCATTATCTACACTGTGCTTCTTGGTTAGCTAGTCAAAGCATACTTGTTGAAGAAAGAAGTATTTCTGCACCCTCACAGCATCCCTACAATTCCTTAGTAAGATGACTAGTTGGAACTGAGCTCTAACCTATTTGACTGTGTAGGTTCCCTTTTCAAGCCTCTAAAGTCTTGAATTTTACACTGATGGTTTAAGACCAAGTCCTATACCCAATACAGATCAAAAATCAGAAAAAAACCCCCACATCTTTGAAAAATTACTTAAATTGTGGAAAATAACAACGTTTAAAAGAGGCACTGCTAAATTCACAAAGTCTCCTGGCTATCTGAGGACATCCAAACCCCTTTAACTTTGTTAATTCTTAATTAAGTTTAGAATTAGTACTAGGTTTGGTATAGGAAATCAGTAACTACAACTGATACATGACAAGATAAAGCTATCTAAGCCATACTGGAATTTAGATGTGTTGCCTTCTGTCGCAGTCTGAGTACTGTGCTGCCTCTAAGCTTCTGGTATTTTGAGGTTTGGGAGGTTTTTTTGATTAAGAAGTGAGGCTTGAAAGTTTAAAAATGGTAGGGAGAAAAACTTCAGAAAAATTACAATGATCCGTATGGAACGGGAAAATGTCAGTTACCAGGGTAATTTTTCTGGGCCAAGATTAGCCAATATACTTGACCTTCTTTAATAATTCATTGTCCAGCTCTGGACTTTAATAAAGGCATTGTTGATATTTCAGCATTTAAAGTTTTGAATATTTGTCATACCGATAAGTCTTTGAAAGGATGAAGCAGGAGCCCCAAAGGAAGTTTGGCTTTATTCAATAAGGCCTGAGTTTGAGGAATGTTAGTCAGGGTACAGCGGAACAACCTACATGGAGGACAAAGGGTTATTTTCAGAGGCTTTCAGATAATAAAATGATGATTTCAATAGTACAGAGCATCCTTTATATTTTTCTAGAGCTGGTGATGGTGAATTTCCGTTTCCAGATAAAGGATCTTCTCCATCTCTGTCAAATCGTTCTGTTCTAGTCTGAGCCTGACCCACAGTACATACTTTGAGTTCTTATTTTATACACATGCTCTTTACACATAACAGTGTCATTTTATTCACTCAAGTCAAAGTTAAGCCTAACAATGCTCCAAGTTGCACCAAATCTTTATATACTGTTATTTTGGAATACCATTTTGAGGTGGCCTTATATACAAATCTGAAGCAGCAAAGTTTAAAAAGTTGTGTTAAAACTACACAAAAATATAAACAACCCCACGGTCATTTCTAGAGACTTCAGAACTTAGTGGTTTCCAAAGTGCAGATGTGCATGCTACTTCTGCAAATCCAGCCCAGCTTGTTTGTATGAACAACTTCACGAAGATGCTGTTATTTCCTTTATCTATCGTAAAAAGCTTGCAAAGCTGGAATACCTGGTTATAAGCAGTTTGGTTGGTCTCCTCAGAGAGACTACTTGAATAACCAACTGCCAGCCTCTTGTTTCACATTCCATTTACTCCATTGTTTTAAATGGTTACTTTCAATACAGAGGTCACTCATGTTTCTGCATTCACAATCTTTTTGGTGTACCTCACTCAAGTGAGTTAACTCCTGTTTTATCTTTTCTCAATCATACTCATTGCCAACTATATTGTCAGGTTTTTGTATTATACCTGTCTATAGCTGCCTTGCAAGCAATGTATTTTTCCTCGTACTTTCTACACAGATAATTTTCCTCACTTCAAAGTTTAAACCACTTACCGCCTTTATTGTAACACAGTGAAGCCTGTTTTCAATGTGTTCTACTCACAGAATTAAGGAAATATTTTGTGAAGAGTTATGTTTACAAGTAGGAATGTATACTTCAATTTATTTTGATGGATGATAGCAAATGGATAATCTTACTCAGGATTACAGTTGAGCTTCTGGATGTCTTCATGCAAGTTTGGGACAGGAGCCTTCAAGAGGGTTGTAGGAAGAATATTTCTTTCTTGAAGAAGATTCATGGGTCTTAATCCTTCTTGCTGTAGACTCAGGCCACCCATAGATGCAGTTAAGTGACTAGTGCCCAGGGCAGGCTAGAGTCAAATAAAATTTCAGAAATAAACACCAATTATTTGGATGAAACCCACAGTTCATTTAAAAAGCAAACATATTTCCCTTTTTTGTTTTGTTTATTAACTGCCATTGTATTACAATGATACATTTAGAAATACTACTCGTTACATAAACTTGGACTTAGGCATGTAACATAATAGAGGTGAAAATTAGCATACATTTGCTACAAAGCTCTTGAAATACAGAGGCTCAGCTGACAAAAGCGTTGGTCAGTTCGCTTTGAAAGTTCAGGGAAAAAACCCCAAATACTTCAGCTAACAATAGCAACCCGAGGGAAGAAAAACATGCCAAAAGCAGCTGAAAGTTTTAAGAGAAATATTCTGAACAGATTCGAGGATAGAACACTTCAGAAAGAGCTGGCACACAGCTTTTCCAAACTGGTACCAAGGCGTCAGCAAAAGCATTAATTTCAGGCTACATCTATCGTCTTGGACAAATGGCGCACCAGTGAACCACACAAGCAGCACCCCATAGACGCACAACACACACCAATCGTCACTCTTCTTTACCCACGTGCATCATAGGTAGTACTGAGACAAAAACCAGACAATCTTTACCTGGTGGAAATGTTTTGATCCATCTGGGTATTGCAAAGCAGATGCTTGCATTCCTGGTGCGCCAGGTGGAGAAGTATTTTGGTAGCCTGGAGGTAAGGTAGGGTAAGAATACCCAACACTTCTATTCATCTTAAGATTCGGGGGTGCAGGAGAAGGGTGCGGAGTTGCTAGAGGCAGAGTAGACAAATACTTAAAATTAATTGCTGAAGAACTGCAGCTTGCTCAATGCATTAATACAGCAGGAGGTCTTTTTGTTGTTGTTTAGTTTCTAAGTGTAAACAACTGACAACTGCTGTCAATTTTGCAAAGTGCTCTTAACTGCTTTACCATGCTTACAGGCAAAGACATGCTAATTGTCAATGCTTCAAATTTCAGATTTAGTTTCAAGATAGACATCGAACCAAGTATGTATGTTTGTACATAAATGCCCAGAGTCTGAAAAAAAGTTACGTAATAGTAAACATTTTTAATTCCAAAGCCTTACCCATGAGGCCACCACCTTCTATTGCATCATAGCTGTTTTGGACCACAGACCCATCACTGGCAGCAGATGTAGCATCACCTGTTAAGAAAGACAGTCCCAGGAAAAATTTTCACGAGTTACTAAGAAGTTGTAATGAGGTAACTGCAAAGAAATCCTACTTGCCAGATGAATATGTAGATTAGCATAGTTTGGATCTACTTTGTTTCTGTCCCAGGAAGAAACTGAATTAAATATACATCTTCACCTCTTTCTCACACACACTTCCCCTGCTGACATGGACATTCATAAAACCCCACAATCTTTTTTCAAGGAAAACAAAAGTCCCTACATTCAGTTGGGTTGAACGGTCTTTTAAGATTACTTTAGATTAGGTATTCGCCATAACTTCCAAGCTAATATGCAGTAAAGTGTCGGGGGACACTTCTTCCTCATCAGAGGAAGCGTTGGTAGGCTAGCTGCAGTTTTCAAAGTACCTTGGAATTAAGGTACTGAGTTCCTTGAAGAACTTTTTCCACTGATAATTCATGGAAACACCAAATTCCCTTCGCTTACACACTTAGTCCAGTACTGTCCACCAAACACCAACAGTTCTGATATGGTCACATACCAGTCAAGATATAAATTCCAGCCGAGATAAGAAAAACCTTGAAACAGAGACTGCTGCCAAAGGACAGCTTTTTGTAAGCTAACTATGTCTAAATACACAAAACCAATTATCTATTGCTAAGGAGAAGTAGGTACTTAATTTACTTTTTATTATCATTAAAATCTTCAAAGATGACCCAATGAAAGGAACTTACATTATACGCTGAATCTTGCTAGTAGGCAGAAGTCAACCTACTTCACAGACTAAACTTTACTCTCTCCAGGGCCCTGGAAATGTCTCTCTTCATTATGAAGAAAAAAACTTTCTAAGCGAAAGCAGTTTCTAATGCATTTCATATGTTCAAAACTAAGCTACATCTGATATACTATTCTTGTACTCACACAGCTACCACATACAAGAAACTGTCAACGTGAACATGCAAGGAACCAACAGTTTTGGCAGAACAAACCATGCATGTAAAAATAAAACTGCCAACTACCACATGGCCCCATCTAGCATGGGCACTAAACACAATACAACTGCAGGTCTGTTTGATACAGAGCCCTGATGAGTTCTTAAACGTGTTTGTGCAGGGCCCACAGGAGACAGAGAAAGTCAGGTATCTGTCTTCAACAGCTGACGCTTAACAGCCTCTACTAACAACCTTCAGAAAATGAACAAATCCAAGATAGGTGTTTCAGTGATTTTACACAGGAGGGAAGAATAAGGTACAGCTACATAAACAGGCAAGGAATTGCAGGGTTCACATTTTAGCTTTCCCTGCAGAATAAAACAATACAGGAAGTCATACACAGATTATGTCCTCCACAGCAGTCAAGGATGCAGAGAAATCAGAATTTCAGTATCATTTTAGAACACTAAAAATAAAGAGATGGCAACTATGGGAGACATGGACATGTTAAACAGCACTTAGAAATCTATTTTGAAGTGTTAATTATTTTTATTTTATTAACAACTGTCAACAAGAAATATTTTATTTCCTTCCAGGTCCTTACCTGCTCCTTTCAGATAAAATTATGCTGTATTAGTATCAATTTTACCATTTGAGTGTCTAATAGAACAGTGTACTTGACTTTAAAGGTTGCATACTAGAGCAAGTTGTAATGTTCAAATTAAACAAAAAGAGCAAGTTATTTCCTACCTTCTCGATTTGCAGCTGAATTTAGCAGAGACTGTGTATTAGGTGGCCCTGCTATCAGTGTTGATGGCCTAATTAAAGGTGGACCACCAACTGGCGGGGGTCCTAAAGGTGGCCTTGCAGGAGGGTGGAGTGGAGTTAAAGGCTGAGTCACTGGTGGAGGTGCAGATCCTGTGAAAAGATTAATTTTTAGGAGGAGTTTAACCCAGCTGAAAAAGCCGCAAAAGTTTTGTTACAAAAACACACAGATTGAACTCTAAATATTCCTCTTGTTCATATGATAAACAGTATGAGATACATAAATCCTAACATGCGTGTAGAACGTTTCACAACTTCAGATTGTTTCTGTCATGCTCTTCTCACGCTGGGTTCCTGTAGCTATTATCCATGATCTCTTTCAGCTTTTTGTTGCTATTGTTGGTACGAATTTCAAGAGGAACAGAAAGCATCCCAACTTCAATTACTAAGACTGGACTTTATATGAAGTTATAGTACAGCCCCATATTAGAGAATAATGAACTAGTAAGAGTCTAAACAGATTCCTTCTGACAGAATGCTCATCTTCCACTTCAATAATCTGATGCAAACCAGCAATGTACAGATTCTATAGCTACTAAAATTACTTGGGAAAAAGATTTCACTTGGGAAAGCAACAGCAATGTGCAGTCTGAATAAACTTTCTGTGTGAGCGTGAGGTGTTTTGCTCTGAAATATTTAACCCTCCATGTTAAAAGTCACAGGAAAGTTTTTAATTGCTTCTATTTTAAAATTCTCAAGCCAAGACATTTAGAAACCCAGTTGATTTTCTTCCGTTCAAATAATGCCAAATCCGAAGAGCACTTCCACCTCTTTGTTCCCTATTATTCCAGAAGCCAGTATAACTGCCCTTTAATTCTAGGAAGATACTAGTGTGTTTTAATATAAAAGTTAGCTTTTCAAAAGATAAGGCCAAATTGTCCAGTATCACCAGGTCTCAACACGGTACAGAAGCCTGTAAGCCATACACAAAAGTATACTGATGAATTCCCACCACACAAAATAGGCAACCTCATGCGCCTGCACAGTATGGTCACATTTAAGGGAGGAGGGAAAGAAAAAAAGGAAGGAAAAAAAAAAAAAAAAATCACATCCAGTGAAGTTCTCTCTTTGTTCACTTAGTGTTTGATACTGCAAAGCTAATTAATAATTGCTGTGTGCAGGCAACACTATCACAGAACTTGGAAGAGGTTCTGTGTCTAAGAGGCTGTCCAAAGTTGGCCATGCAGGCAGGGAGCTGGCAAGACCTTTGTTCTAAGAGTGAGCGTGATGAGCAAAATGAGCTAAATTAATTTTAAAAGTGATCATTGTTCTACAAAAAACTACCAGGGAAATTGCTCAGGAAGATCCACCATTGAAAGGATATAAGAATTCTCCTATTCCAGACACTCACTCTTATTTCATATGCCACTTTCCAAAATTTCTCATCATTTTCCTCACTGATTCCAAAGTACTAACTGTTTATTCCAATAAACTGCCAGAAATAGTTTCATAAATTCTGTGAGCTTAAGACAGTTTGAATATCATAACAAAATTAGTCAGGCATATAACAAAAAACTAGCATCAAGAAAAATCTCTAATGAGTCTAAAAGCATTTCACAAGAAAAAAAATATTTGCTTTAACATTTAAAATATTTCTGTATGTAACTCCTATTAGCACGCTCAGAAAGATGGTTAGAAACACCTCTGTAACAACAAACAGCAGTTTGGCAAAGAGAAACTTGAGTATTAACTTTGTTTCCATAATAATCACAAGTTATATGAGAGAGCTATTTAGTGTTAGAAAAGCTTTTCACCACTGCATATACCAGCACACAAGCAGCAGAAACAGAAGTGGTAATTCTTTGCATCTCATGCTTTCAGAGTACTTTGACAATCATTATTAGATAGTGAAAATTACAAATTTGGAGGAAGGCAGCTTTCCATCCAACTGGCCTCTATTTCAATGGCACAGAATGCTTTTCAGTTTTCTTTCCAGGCTGTGCTCAAGTTATTTGCATCAACCTGACTGAGGCCGTTCTGAGAACTACCTGTATCAAGTGGTAGAAAGGCTAACAAGTTTTAAACTGCGAAAGACCACACTCACTAAACAGGTCTACAGTTTTCAACCGTGAAGTCCCAAAGTCCCCACTTGACTGAAGCATGCCAATGTTCCAACAGCCACCCCAAGGAATGGTGAAGGTCACAGAAACAGCATTACCCACAAACAGCTTCCCAAAATGACGAGACACCATTCAGGAGTTACCTGCTTCAGCCAGCCGAAATGCCTAACCTGCGCACAGAACTTCCATTTCTAATCCAAAGAAACCACCCCAGTATTTGTGATGTGCATTTTCTCAAAGTATCTGCTTTGACAACCTCGTTCCACAAGCAAAATGCCGCTACAGAGTAAATTCTATATTCTGTTTTTAAAAAGGACGCTGAGAAACGGGCACTGGCAAAATATCAAAAAGTTACGGTTACCTGGCTTCACATAGCTGTTCTGAAGCGGAGGACCTCCCGGAGAAGCAGCATATTGGTAACTTCCTGGAGGATTTGTATTTCCTGATAACGACGACGGTGGCTGAGCTGACCCTGTCCCCGTCACGTGAGCCAAATGGCTAGCTTGAGACCCAACTGGCTGACTCACAGGAGTCTGGCTGTACTGCCAGTTTGAAAGCCCTGGTGGGCTAGCTCCAGGAGGAAAACTACCAGCGGATGATATAGCAGCTGAGTTTTGCAATACAGGCAGCAGCACTTGCGGAACAGGACCTGTCTGTTGTACTGGGGACCTGGAGAAAGGTGCCACTGGTGGTCTATTGAGAGTCTGCCCAGGTCCTTGATAATTGTTTAACTGAGAAACATTCTGAGAGCCACTATAGTTATACTGTCCAGAAGACTGATGGGGAGGAATCTTCGCCGGCGTCTGATGCGAATACGATCCTGGAACCGAAGGGCTATATCCCTGGCCATCTGATGAATGCATCAGCTGATTTTGAACAGGACCTGGAAGGAAAAAAAAACAATAAACCCTTTAGAAAATCAGTGTTGTGTATCACTTCTGAATATAAGAGATGTTCCCGGGAATCTCTTTCCTTCGGATTTTATGAGTCTCCAAGCCTTTTTTTCTTTTTTTTTTTTTAAAAAACAGTCAGGTGTAAGTGACAGAAGTACTGCTGCAGGAGACATGAATTTGGTAGTATTTTGCTATCAACACTTAGATCTTTGTTTTGTTTTTTTACAGTAGCCTTGCAACCACTAAGCATTCCAGCGCCTGACCACTATCCATCCTCCTGGACTTGAAATTCATACACAATAATATTTCTATCTTCAGAAACACCCAAAAGCAAGCCGACCAAAGAGGAGCGCTCTCCCACACAGCTCGCAGCAGTACAAGTGACCAGACCAAAAGTGGAAGCATCCATTACATAGTAACTTAGTTTCACTTGATGATTGACACCAACTTAAACTTTAGCTTACGGCAAAGACACGAACAGCCAGTTTCAACACAGGTCACCATGCTATTTCTCAAGTGACAGAGTTAATCTATGAAAGTCTCTGCAGTTAATTTTAGTAAGAGAACTATTCATACAAATATTGCTCATGTGAGCAGCCAACTGGTCACGAACATGGAATGAAGGGTAATTTTATCATAAAATAATTCACCAATCAGGAAAATAAAACTTGATAGGTTAATGGTGCTTTTTATGTATGTGTTGGTTGGTATAGCTGAACTAAGTTTTACTCATTTGAAGGGAAGGGGAAAAAAAAAAAAAGAAAAAAGGTTAATAACTCTCCAAAGAGTAAACACCGCTGGCAAGAGCATCATCAGATTTCTGCTTTACACTAGAACACAAAGAGACAGAATACCGTGAGATTTCCAGTGCGACAAGAGCTCCATCAAGAAAGCTACTACTACAGGTTGTTCATACCGTTGCCACAAGATGGACATTCTGAAGGGAGACTATAAATTTTCAAGTGAAATCCTTCTGAGCAGAATACACTAGGTAATGCATGCCACAGCCAGCCACGGCTCCTTAAACGTTACTAAAACGCTTTCCGATGTTGTACCATTTATTTTAGCCAGTCACACTGTGGCTCCCCCCACCCCCCCAAACACACAGTTTGAATACTGGAGACATTCCACATACACAGTTAAACATCTGAAAGCAGAAAAGATCCTCTTCATGGTTTAGAGTTAAGATTCTATTCTTTGCAACCCTGTACTATTTTCCAGATTTCCAGGCTTAGTTAAGATTTGGACAATTTTTTTTGAACCTATATAAACAAAAGCACTTAATATTCCAGACTAGAAACCACTTAAATTTTCAAAAACATGCCAGAGAGATTAGCTTGGAGAGTGGATATATATTTACCATGCAAGTACTGGAAACAGCTGCCATCAGAATGAAATCACAGAATTTCATTTAACATTGAAACAGAGACAGCTGGTTTCCTATTGAAGCATTCTAGTTAAATTTCAAAAGGTGAGGAAGTTCGCATTTCCAAGTTAAAATAACTTTGAACTCGGGCGTTTCTGACAATAAGTTAAGCTAAACACAGAATACATTGAAATATTTAGTTAGGACAAATACTGCACCGGTCATTCAGCTCCTCATTCCCTAGAAAGCCTTAGGCTGCAGTTGACAGACAGCTGTTACTTCACTGAATATCGTACATATCCACGCTAACTACATAGCCAAGGCAGTACTACAGTGCCAGTGACCTCATCCTCACTGCCTCTGTTATTTGTGCATAAAAAGTACATACCATATTATTCTCCACCCATTAATCTCAATATGCTACTTATCGTTCAGTTAGGAAATCCAGTTATATGCCGCTGTCCTTACAATGCTGCTCATAAATCTTAGTAATTAATAATCCTCTAAAATCAATAGCGTCTAAACAAAAAGCTTGCAAACACGAAAGTGCTAACAATTAGGACTCACCTTCGAAAATTACCTTGCAGTGTATCAGATGGGTTTTCAACAATCGATTTACAAAATCCATTGTAAATTAAACTTGCTAACTCTAAGAACTATGAAGAATTCTTATGTGATGCCAGGCCTCCTGACTGCATCACCACATACACTGATACAACAACATTACTATAAGCCATACGAAAAATACAGAACAAAGACAAATTAACTTCTTAAGTTGATTATTCACCTTTGAGCATGACTCTCTAGCCCAGGCAGGAATCGGAGTACTTGGGTGGCTCTCTACGCACTGTTTTCCCTGCTTGAGGGATAAGTTTGAGGATAAAGCAATGGCAGCGAGGTGAAACCCAAAACTGACCGACCTGGTATCTCCTGTGGCACTTTGCTTTAAAAATCAAATTCACCGTGGCACCGTGTTCCAAATTTTAATTTTTACTTTCAATTCAGAAGCACAACGAAAAGTCTCGATAGCCTACGGGCAGTTCATGTTTTCAAGACAAGCCTGCATAAAGCTGCCAACAAAACTAAAGCAACAGCACTGAGGGGTGCAAACCCTTTCCAAAGGGCTTCACATTCCACAAAGACTTCTCAGAACTTGCTCTTTTGCTGCTGCCCTCTTGACCTGACCTCTTTACTGAGCCCTGTCGGAGAGCATATAGGCCTTCCAGCTTTCCCCAAACGCTGCTGCTGGTTTCCTGCGCTGTTCTGTGAAGCCAGGAACTAACAAGGAATTCAGCGTAGACTGAAGAGCTAGACGACCTGCACGGCAGCAAAACCACCGACACTCAGAGCAGAAATAAGTTAGTAATACAAGAAAGGCCACCTACATAACAGCGAAAGGCGCTGTTACGCGTAATACAAGAAAGGCCACCTACATAACCTCTACAGGAACACAAGGCCATTTCACATTTTTAAGAGATCAGGAATGGCACCAGAATACATCTGAAGGTTGCCTGATGGGTTTATAAAATGAGGGGTCAAAATATTGGCGTGGAAGGCTAGGATTCAAGTCATATTTTCTGCCATACGGAATTTCAGCATCACCTACTCCAAGCCAGTTATTTAGTACATCTCTTTCACCAGCCGCAACCTTTCCAACCTCCAGGGAGAGGCAAGGATAAACACGCTGAAAAGCTGCATCCCAACCGAACCGCCACGGGATCGGTCACCACCAGCGCCCACTTCAGCCGACTTTGACCCGCTGGTCTCCAAGCACACGGAGAGCTGACCAAACCCAACAGCTCGTAAAGCATCTCATGACCCCAAAGTGCCATCCTAAGATATCACATGAGGAGAGCAAAAGAGTTCTAAAAGAATTGTTTCTTCTTCTTGTTTGCACTTCAGATTTATTAACTGGAAAGCAAATTAGTAACCTGCAGTTAAATGAATACAAAATACTGGTCCTATTAAAAGAAAAACACAAATGAAGTAGAGGAAGGTTGTTGCTAAGCAACCCGATGCTCCGTGCTAAACAATTTCCCGGTCAGCTCACGGTGCTGCTGTGACAATTTACTGCCCCCGCTGGACACGCGAGCTCGGGGAGTTACCTGCAAACAGTAAAGCAAGCAACAAGTTGAGAGGAAGAGCTGACAGCTATATAACAATTTATCATTCTGTTGACAGCTTTCTTTCCTCATAGACCACTGCGAGTATCACAACACTACTCTCAGTATGCTCTAGACTGTTTTAAAAAGCTTTATTTTTACTGTAAGGGTCAAGGATCACAGCACCTTCTCAATATGTATTTTAAACAATACTAAGAACAGTCCACGCTTGAATAATCTAATTTATTCAAAAGGCCAGCAACCCAAACCTTATCTCTAACATACCGTAACAACTGTTTAATTTTATTACCTTGAATTTGCTTAACTCGAAATTTCAGTTCTTTATTTTTCATACACCTGACAGCCGGGTAGCCTGAAATTCCTCCTCCTCCAACTGCCTCTCCAGAACTTCCATTACGCGCTTACAGCAAACATAAAGTGATGCCAGCCTGTAAATCATCCCACTCGATCGCTCCATTAGCTAACGTTCGCTTTGTACATTCTCTGCTCAGACCGTAAGCTCTCCGGAATAGAGGGTCTCTCTTCAGACTATATTCATACGCTTCCCACTTTCTTGACCCTCTAAGCAACTACACAGTTGTTTGTAAAATGTCATTTTGCAGATGACTTTGAGGAAAAGTAATAAGCGCGCTGTGAAGGAAGGAGGAGGGGAAAGACAAGTCAAACCATTTAATTACTCATGCATAAAGCAGAAAAAAATCAAAAGATCTCATTATAACTGAATTGCTTATGATGCAGCACAACTACTGAAACACAGAAGCGTATAATTAAGGAACCAAGTACAGAGGATGCTGTCTGTATATGCAAAATCAGGAAATACTTCCAACAGCACAGATTTCCACACTTGCAAAGAAAACAGATACGGAGACAAGGCTCACCTTGTATGTCTTTCTTCCTAGCTTAAAAGGCTGGCTTGTAAGTTATTCAGTTTCACTTTCAATGTCTTGTTTTAAAAAAAAAAGATGTATTTTGAGGGGAAGAAAGTCCTTAAGACTTTCCCAGATTGTAGCACATGGAACAAGATAATATCGGTCTTACGTGAATGACAAGATTAAAAAAAAAAAAAACCCATTGCGGTGCAGCCTGGGCTCAGCCAGGTCCCCCCCCCGCGCCAGCGATAACCACAGTGCCACATGTACAGCTCCGTTCCAAAGGGTCAGAGGCTCCGACCGCTGCCTCGGCTCTGTCACCGTCAGGGATACGGGCTAAACGTAACGTCCAGTGCGGCTCACGCCGTACGTTTTACCTAGGTGGCATAAACACAGGTCTTCCGAAAGGCACTTTTGTCACTTTATAACCCAAGACACACACAAAAATACACTCGGGGACACTTCTGTCACGAAAAGCGATCGGAATGAAATCCTGTTTTGCCTGATGAACAGCTCTGCGTTTTTCTCAGCGACGTTTTCGGCAGGACACGCTCCCGCCAGCCGCTCACCGCGATTCCCACCCCCGGCAGTCCCCAGCACCCCTCGTCTCCCAGCCAGGGAGCCAGCCGCACCCCAGCCGCCCCCGCCCGGGGCTGCCCGCAGCCGTCGCTCCCAC
>NW_008796044.1:16297108-16303367 GCF_000699145.1 Aptenodytes forsteri
CGGACCTGCCGTGGGTGTTGGGCAGGGCCGTTGTAGCCCTGGCTCTACCTCACTCGGGGGTCCGTGACGCCGAGGAGCGCGTCGTAAGTATCGCCCCGTGCCCCGCAGCCGCTCTGCGGCCTTGTGCAGCTGCCTGTCGCGTTGGGCCGACCTGTCGAGGTTCATTCTAAGTATCGTTACTTCTTCAGAAATGACGACTTTTAAGACTTTTCTTTTTTATAAGTAAACTGCTGCAGCAGGCCCTGCGCTGCGAACGTGCGCTGGCAGCCGGTTTTTGTGAGCCAGGCTGCAGCCGAACGGCGGCATCAGGTGCCCCTAGGAACTAGCGCGCGTGTTGCGGTGCCGTCGCCGCAGGTAAACGGTTTGCCGTTTCAGCTGCGCTTAAGATCTTTGCTAAACTCAGCCGGGCTGTCTCAGAGTAAAAGATGTGATATAACTGAGTTTAAGTCATCGGCCATACAGCGTGTAAGCTTTCTGGTTTTCAACCCGACTAGTAATGGACCGGTATGATGATTGCTCTTTCTGAAATCTCAAAGATGACTTGCTATCAAAAAAACTGATGAAAGTACCCAAAGAAAATCTGTGCCGCGTACCTCATTTTCAAACTCTGTCCCTTTCCTCAACTCTTAAAATACTACGTTGTCGTGGTTTAACCTGGCAGGCAGCTAAACACCACGCAGCCGTTGGCTTCCTCCTCCCCCAGTGGGATGGGGGAGAGAATCGGGGGGAAAAAAAAACAGTAAAATCTGTGGGTTGAGATAAAGACAGTTTAATAGGACAGGAAAAGGGAAAATAATGATAAAAATATACAAAGCAAGTGATGCACAATGCAGTTGCTCACCACCCGCCGACCGATGCCCAGCCAGTCCCTGAGCAGTGGTCAAAAAAAAAACCCAAGTTTATGTACTGGGCATGACGTCCCATGGTATGGAACGTCCCTTTGGCCAGTTGGGGTCAGCTGTCCCGGCTCTGCCCCCTCCCAGCTTCTTGTGCACCTCCAGCCTTCTCAGTCGGTAGAGCATGGGGAGCTGAAAAGTCCTTGACTAGTGTAAGCACTGCTCAGCAACAACCAAAACATCGGTGTGTTATCAACATTATTCTCATGCTAAATCCAAAACACAGCACTGTACCAGCTACTAGGAAGGAAATTAACTCTATCCCTGCCGAAACCAGGACGTACATCAAAGTGCAGTTTCATGTCCTAGAATAAACTGTAGTGTAGAAGGCAGGTATCAGTTTATTCACTGAGTTTCTTAGGGATCTTGATTTTTGTTGTCTGCAGTAACATTTTACGATGTTAAAGTGATCATATGTGAAATTATAACTTTAAGTGACCATGTTTAGATCTTATTTGAAAAACTGCAAATACACCCTTAGCAGTAGACTTTAAGCTCTCGCTTGCAAGTTGTGTTTTCAGACTTAACTGCGGCTGGGGTGCAGGGTTGGTGCAGTTAGGTTGGACAGAGGCTTCGTTCCTAGCTCTTGCTGACAGTACCCACCTAGGCGCAGCACAGTGTGTTTCCAGTTACTGCAAGAGCTGTTTAGCTTGGGTGTTGCTGGTTTCTGTTTCCTAATTATTCCATAAAGGGATTTAAAACTGTCTTTAAAAGCCTGATGTCCTCTCTTATCTAAAGTTTCACAGACTTTGGAAGTAAGCGCTATTCTAACTGGTTCAGAAGTGAAAGGATGAATTTTTAGCTAGAAAAATGCAGGTTGAGAGTAGGGGAGAAAAAAAAAATCCTGTTTTTCAGCATACAAAAGAAGTAAGTGTGAGTGAGGTTGCTTGCTAGTCCTTGCTGTCGGCAACATTCCCTTCAGGAGGCTGCTTCAAGGTGTTACCAAAGCCACTGGGTGGGAATTCCGCATCCCCGCGGTCAGAAGTGGTCTCCAGTAAGCAAACCCACCTCCTTGGTCTAGAGAGCGGCTTACAGGGCTGATACTTGGCTGATGAAATAACATTAGCCGGGGTTGTCGGAGACATTTTGAAGTGATAGCCATCTGTTGTTGATGTGATGTGATGCTAGAAAATTAACTTTGAGATTTTTGTTGAGGAGGCACAAGTAAGTTGGTGATGTCTGTAAAAATAGTTGGTATCAAAAGATTGTCTTGTGTCCAGTACAATTTTTTGTTAAAAGCTTATGTCTGCTTGCAACTGATTATTTTCAAGGTTACCCTTGAAATAACCTTAAAATAGTATTTTTGTCTTCCTCATGGCTTGTGAACAGCGATGGCCAGAGTTTTCATTGTTCTGCTTTTATGGTATTTTTAACATGAGCCTGAGAGCTTGAGTCTGTGTATATTGAACAGCCTCGGCTCTCCTCTTAGGTCGATGTAGCTCCATGACTTTGACGTCTCAGCAGCGTAACAACTCTTGATTCCAACGCAGAGCCACTACGGCTTTTTAATGCTTTGATTTGACACTGCTGTGAATTAGGTAGTTACTTTTCCTGTGTGATAAGAGTAGATTTAATATCTCTATTCAAATATTACCAGTGTGCCTTTACAGTTAGCTGTCCATTTTTTCCCCATTTTAAAAGTATTTTCCTTTAAGCGCTGCCAGCTGATACAGAGGCAGTTCTGGGTGTATTTGGATAGCTCTGTTTCTAACACCACTTTTCTTGTGGTGATGGGAATTTAGCCTATATTAATGCCACTTCAGCTGTGTTTGCAGGGTAATCCTGTTCTCACTTTAATCATTTGAATCTTGCCCCTTAAAGTCTTTTCTGTAATGCATAAAGATTTTTTTTGTTTTATCCATAAGTTTAATAGATGGAAAAGGTTAATACAACTAAATGCTGTGAAGTTATTCTCACCTCAGTAATCTGAGCACTTCTCTTACATCATGCTGTTTGCCCTGATTTGCAGGTTATTTGAGTCGATCGTTTTTAAGCCCCGTAGAGGCTTTTCTCAATTGGTATTTTGCTCAAGCAATAAATAAATCTGCTGATGTGTATGTTCTGCCGTGTTTGCTTATTCTTGACCTTTGCTTTTTAGCCACGCAAGGGACAGTTTCGGTTGTGATGTTGTGTAACTGGGTGTTTATGCATTGACAAGCATATTTGATTTGTATTCTTAAAATTTGTGCCTGTTGCAGCTCGATCAGTTGTTCAGAGTAACGTAGGACGTGGGTAAGGGTTTCAGGGTTGGTCATGGAGAAACCAAGGACTCCTAGCGCTTTGTCATCTTCAACCAGGGAGGCAAATATGGGCTGAAAAGACTTTGTTCCAGTGCAAGCAAATGTAATTAGACTATTCTTTCCTCCTCTTTCCATATTATCTTTCTGTGGTGTACCTGTTGCTGCGTAGTGGAGAAACTCTGTTTGTTGCCATGAGTGTAATTGCTATGGCAGATGCTTGGATTTTGATCTGGTTCTGACCTGTGCTTTGACTACTGTGTCCTGTGCTCCAGGGTCAGAGCTGCCCTAAAGTCATCTTGTGACCCCCCCAAGGTACTGCTGCGGCGTTGAAATGAGTGCAGCAAGACAGCCTGCAGCGGCGTGGATGCCTCTGCCAGCTGCACTTAGCAGTGCAGTCCAGTTTCTTGAGGGTAGTCGGACTCCAATGTCCCCTGACGTTAGCAGGGGTTATGCACTCCAGGAGGAACTAGCTGGCTAAATGCTGCTAAGGATGTTGCCCTTTAGTCTTTCAAGAGGTTTTCACGCTAGATACTAATTCACTGTGTCAAACTGGTGCTTTCATTGTGATTATCCTCACTTCAGATAATGAGGAAATTAAGATGAAAGCTAAGAAATTACTTGCTTGTGGCTTCGCAGTGAACCTAGTGATGGCTTTATTCTTGTGCCCCAAAGCGATGCTTTGGCAGTAGCAGTGGTTCTTCCTCTGTGGTACCTGTCCTCCTGGGCGCCCAAGGTGTGCCAAAGCTCCCCCGTGGCCGCTTGCTTGGAAGCAGCCCTGCCTTCGGTGGCAGAGATTTTTTTCCTGGGGCAGGAACAACTGAATTCATCAGTCTGTGCAATCCATCCTGGCCACTTGCTTCTTTCCCAGGGACGAGCATAGCAGCCTTATATTTTTTTTTAACCCTACCACAAAGAAGGGGTATTTGTGGAGTAGCAGAGCTTCATCCTGGTAGCAAGGGGTGTCCTGCCTGTGATGGTCAGCTGAAGTTGGCTCACGGTTGTATGGCACAACTAGAGCGTTGGTTATAGTCATCTTGGCTGCTCTCAGCTTGACCTCCTGTTCTTGAATCTAAGCTGAAGGAATTTGATGGGAAACATGGTGTTCTAGAGTCCTTTTTTAAACATAAGTTTTGCGTTTAAGGTTTAAATTGTGGCAGCCTGTGCAGGGACAGTACAGGAGGTCACGGTCTTTGAATGGCAATGCTGGTGCTTTGTGCTAAGTAGTTGTTTCCCATTACAAGCCAAACAGGTTCTGTGCAGACAATAGGGATTTACTTGGTACCAAACTTCTCTGGATTCAACTTCACAACACTTTTTCATCTCCTATCGCCTCTGCTTCAAACCCCAGCAGCTCCCAAGGGCGGCTGGAGCACTGACTCTGCACTGACATCCTTCTGGTGCCCTCTCAAAAATGCCACTTTTTCCCAGTTGAAAAGTTTACGTGAAGATCCCTTTTGAAATCTTCAGTGGAACATCACACACCTCCACCACCCCATACTTAAGATAAAAATATTTTTACTTCTTGCAAAGATTTCTGTCCACGTAGCATTTTCCAAGGGGAGGGAAAGGCCTTTGCTGTTGAATCACAAGGTCTGGATTCTGTTTTCCACTTCTACATTAGTTTTTTAATGTGTTGTGGGGTCACTTAATTGGTCCATGATACAGTTTACCAGAACGAAATTGTTTTTTATTTTTCACCCAGGACTTTGAATTACTTTTCTTACCTATAAATATCTTACAATGTTTAATGTGCTGTTCTGACAGATCTTAAATGCGCTATATTTTCTGTTTATTTCAGACTATAAGATTCAGATATGTCCTTCATATTTGATTGGATTTACAGTGGTTTCAGTAGCGTATTACAGTTTTTAGGTAAGTTTTTATTGTTTGGGGTTTTTCTTTTCTGTTATTTTTGTAAAAAATGTCTGTTCACCTCTGTTATCTTCAAACACAGCTGCTGGTTAAATAATAATATTTGTTTTGGTGTATATTCAGTAACACTCAAACAAAAGTTTCACTTATCAATATTGAGTATTTCCAGAGCGTGCTCTCCACTCAATCTTAGGTTAATCCTTTAACCTCTTGAAAAAACTACGTTTTCTTTCATGAACATGATAGGTTTGATTTTTCTAATCATACTACATTTAAGCTGGTGTAATTCAGTTGACTTTTATGGAGTTTCTCCTGATTTTGCTCTGCTGTGAAGAACTGAACTCAGTTATTTTAGTTCAGTTCTTTTGCACGTGAGGATATCACTTGAGAATCTAAATATGAGGGACTGTCTACAAAAAATAGTGCTGGATATTGAAGCCCTTGCTCATGTTCAGCAGTGTGTTATTCTGTAACTGGTGTCACTGAAAACAGCGTGAAACTTCACTGGCATCTGCTGAAGAGCCTCAGGAAAGTATTCTCTGGCCAAAAGAGTCTGCAATCCATATCAATCCAAGGTGAAATATTAGCTTGTGCAAAACGGAAGGAAAAAAAAAAACCAACAGAGGGGGAAAAAAAACAACCAGGAGGAAAAGGAATGTTAGGATACTTAAAAAAAAAAAAAGGAACAGAAGTTGCAGATCACATAGGTAAAAGGCACAACTTACAAGTTCGAAGGATTTTATTGAAGTGGATGAAAAGCATTTGAGATTAAGGAATCATGGCAAGCTGTGCCACCTGCCTTTTATCAGTTGAAAGTTTAAACTTCTTCACTGAATGTTAGACCCTTGGCCTACTATCGAAATATTAGCCAGTGAAATTTTAACTAAATTGACTAATCTTTCTTATCTCCTCATACTTAGCTGAGCAGTGATTACTGCACGCTAGCCTGCTTTCCCATTCCTGTGCATGCAAAGTCTACTTCTGGTGAAAGATACTGAAGCTTGAAGTAGGAAGGAGAATTACTTTCAAAAATATGTCCGTCTTATTGTAGAAGAAACTTTCTGTTTTCATTCTCATTTACATTTACAGTTGAAGAAGGCTGATTATAACATTGGGAAACTCCCCACAGTTCCCTGTGCTGTCCTGTCAGCAGGCTGATAAGGTCACTTTATGAAATACATCTTTGCACACATATACTTTCAAAATGCACAAAGAAACTTTTTATATACATACATATATATATAGATAAAA
>NW_008796044.1:16303391-16325465 GCF_000699145.1 Aptenodytes forsteri
TTTCATTCTCATTTACATTTACAGTTGAAGAAGGCTGATTATAACATTGGGAAACTCCCCACAGTTCCCTGTGCTGTCCTGTCAGCAGGCTGATAAGATCACTTTATGAAATACATCTTTGCACACATATACTTTCAAAATGCGCAAAGAAACTTTTTATATACATACATATATATATATATAAAAAAACCTCTGGTCTTGGGTGTAGTTAATAGCTGAAGTATTGCTGCTTATTTGTCTTGCGTTTCTGTGAAGGACCCTTGGGAAGTGTGACATGTTTCAGAGAAAGCAGTGGCACCTCCTTTGGGAGCAAAGGCTCCTGGATGTCCAGGCTGAGAGTGGCAAAAGTACTATTGTTTTACTATGGTTTAGTAGGGTTTTGCTTACCTCACAAGGTAAGCGTGAACTGGAGTTTCTCCGGTGACATAAGTTAATATATGAAACTGTTTGTCCACTCCTCCTTTCTCTGTAAACATTAATACTTTCTCCTCCACTCTAGTTTAATAGTTAATAATAGTTATTTGGGCATGCGAGAAGGTGAGTTTGGGAAGTAAGAGTTGTATTTGAAAGAACTGTGAAGACACTCTACCTGTAGTAATAAAGTTCATTAATGAAATAAGCTGAGGCATGTGAAGGAATACTCATTCCTGCAAGTTACAAAACATGTCATGCTGGAATGCGATCCCAGAGATTAGCTTAAAGGCAGGGGGAGAGGTGAGCAAACACCAGCAGTGTAAAGGTCGGCCAGGCGGAGGCACGTATGCCCCTGTAATGCTGCGGCATCAACAGGGCTGTCCGAGCGGCCACCTGTGCAACAGCATTGCTTAAAATCCCACCAAAAAAACCCATACGTAACACATTATATGTGAGGATAACACATTAGATAAGAAGAAAAAAATGAGGGCTATGGAAACTGATGTTACCGCCTCGCTCTGCTGCCTGCTAGCCGCCCTGCGTAGAGGGACCCAGGGCAGCCGTCGGTGCGCCCTTTGGACGGCTCCCAGCAGCTTGCCTGTGGCCCCACGGCACAGCGCGGGATGTTGGTGCGCGGTTTGCAGATCGGGAGGGTTGGTTGCGCTTGCGGGAGAAGGTGCAGTGAAGTGTAGGGACTGCAGGGATGGGGCGGTTGGGCTTTAACGGTAAAATCTGTGTACTTCACAAAATGTTTCTGTATCATCGCAGTGGTGGTAAAATAAACTGTTCTTCAGCATATTGCAAAGTGTCACAATACCATGACATTATATAGTAAAAGATCCTGGTGACTTAAAAACTCCCACGTTGCAATATTTGGCTGTATTTTGCAGTTCTTTTGCAGAGAGAAGAGAGAATTCTGTTAGGAACGTAGCCCAGTTTTGCTTTTAAAGAAATGTAATTTCAGCACATACATAAATATTTTTTCCCACCCTCTGTTGTAAGTGTTCTGCCCTCTTCAGCACTTGTGAAGGCTGTGGGGTCAGTAGCGGTTCCTAAGGAGTCGGGCAGTGCGTAGCATCCAGCCACAGCTCTTTGAAGAGGGAGTAAGGGAAGATTTTCTCCTTAGAAAAGTCAAAACTGAGAGGCTCTTACTTCAGTAGTTTCTCAGTACAGAATGTGACTTTTTTAAAATGAAATTTGTCTTAAAAATGTTTTACTTTGAATGTCGATCAGTTTGAAGCAGTGAAAAATAATCCTGGCATAGGATGTAGTGTTGGCAAGTTTAAGAGAATCACTCCTTGATAACCCCAAACTTAAGAAAATAGTGTTCGTGTTTTACACATCCTTCCTGTCCTTCCCAGCAACTGTTGCATTTACTGGGGTTACAAGTAGAGGAAAATAAGGGGAAAAGGCATTTTTACAAAGATGACAATCAGTGAAAATAATATTTCTTATTCCTGTTACGAAAGCATTATCACATGACAGCAAGTGTGTCAGAATTGCCCTGACGATGCCATTCAGGATATATCCATACAATTTAGCTGGGGTATGGGTGAATGTTACTTTTTGTCAAAATAATATATGAACCAACATAAAAGAATTCATACATATACTGTTTATGACTATTGACATTGAAATTAATTTCTCTAATATACCCATTGAGGTCTGAACTTTCTTTTTGCCTTGAACAAGTTTTTTTTGTCATAATTGGAGGTAGCTGAACAAAACACCCTCTGTTCAGGTCCGGGTCGGTCTGTATTTTAGAGCTCACTGTCAGCACTGTACCCGCATGCCCCCCTCTCCATCGCCTGTGAGCAAAACTGCCCTTTTGCTGGGGCAGAGTAAGCTACACTGGCAAAATTCAGTCCTGTTCTATTGTGGTTTTCCTAAGGTAACGTAAATGCATTTACATGAGCGGCACGTTTACGTCGATTGTGTGCCTCTCCCCCACTAAGCATCCCGTAAGCTGCACGTGGTACACATGGTGCAGCAGGCACATGAGCAAGCGTGAATGTAGTTTGTACGAGTAGAACACGGATAAAGGGCATTGATAAAGTGTGCGGCGGAGCTTGGCGGGTCTGTATTTTGTACCGTGACTGTAACACTTTGCTCCTGGGAGCAAAATCATCTCTAGTGCTAGAAATTAACTCCTACCAATTTAACTGATTAATCAGCGGGTTCTTCTTTGTTCTAGGACTGTACAAGAAATCGGGCAAACTAGTGTTTCTTGGCCTGGACAATGCTGGAAAAACTACGCTGCTGCACATGCTCAAAGATGACAGACTGGGACAACACGTCCCCACGTTACACCCCAGTAAGTTAATATTGCTGGTTCCATAGCTAGAAAGTGTTGCAGGAAAAGCAGGATCTGATTATACACTGTAAGACCAACAGTGTAACTGGGGAGAACAAAGGAATTTCTGGGATTGTAATCTGTAGATATTTGAAGTAATATTCAGAAAAATATGTGTAGGGTAGTTCAGTGTGGTATATTTAAAATTAAGAGGTGAGTAACAAGCAGAATGGTGGAGCTGAGAGTCTAGATTACAGAAGCTGTGGGAAATTGGGGCTTGCAGTGTTTGGGAGTAGCTTCTCTGCGCAGCTGGAAAATGAGCATTTCTGTACACTGTTTTGATTTTTTTGGCTCAGAGGTTGCTGTGTAATTGTTATCTTGGTGGCCTCGCAGGAGAAAAAGTTCAACACAGGTTAAAAATGTGGATTGGTGAAGTCCAGTAAGGAGGTGAGAAACTGGGAAAGGACGTGAAGAGGAGAAACCTTGAACAGTATTGTACATGAAACGCCATCTTTGTGGCAAACTAGATGCCAGAGCCAACTGTTGTTTGTGTAATGTGTAGGGATAAGTAATGTACGAATATTCTCTGCTGTTCTTAGCATTGTAGATATTTCACACGTGTTTTAACAACAAAATGCTATTAACCATTAAACAAATGTCATTGATTTTGAGAGAGAATGTATTGTTCTCATTTGTTTCTTGAATAACAAAATACTGAAAAGACCCAAGACAGAAAGTAAAATCTACATGCTAGAAGGTTAGACTGTTCTAATGCACTGCATAATCTTCACAGAGAACATAATTCTGTGTATTTCTAGCTTCAGAAGAGCTGACAATTGCTGGCATGACTTTCACTACCTTCGATCTGGGTGGACATGCTCAAGGTAAGAGAATACGTTGACTCATTTCACTGAGTTGAGTTAGAGTTGTCTACAGCCCGTTTGTTTCGGATCGGAAATATGACCATGCTGCAGAGATCGGCTTCCCACACTCTTTGACAGTATAAAAAACTTTCACTGCTCTGTTGTCCGTCTCCACCATTTATCACAAATCCCAAATACAATTTGGGAAGAGCTGCAGTAGAGCATAATTTTTTGACGGCTATCTGTATTTTGAAGAGGATTCTGTACTTTGAATCGCTTACGTTTACCTTTAAGCTTCAAACTTAGCTTTGTTGACATAACTCTTGGGGAAACACAAAGTTTCACTACCTCAGTGTGCATGTGAGAGAGAGTGGTGATAACAGTAAAGGAAATGATACTTTTGGTCCATTATTTCAAGTTTTGTAAAACATGAAGTTGCATCCTGAAGATTGGTAACATAAGCTAAGACTTCAAAAAAACCTGTTGTTTCTTAATTGCTGATGTGCATCGCTCTGAATTTTGGGATCATTTCCTTTTGTTTTTAATTCACATCTTCCCTGTAGCTCGCAGAGTGTGGAAAAACTATCTGCCTGCGATTAACGGCATTGTGTTCTTGGTGGACTGTGCAGATCATGAAAGATTGCTTGAATCAAAAGAAGAACTTGATGTAAGTTTAAATAAGTCTTTGAAAGTTTTAACTGTAACTTCTAAGAAATAAGCTCAAATTCCCAGTATCCAACAGAGCTCTGCTGCCACCTGGACATGAGTAGTAGCAACTTGACCTTCTATATTCTAAATTAATCTCTCCTCCTTTCTCCTTTCCTTTGCAGTCACTAATGACAGATGAAACTATTGCTAATGTGCCTATCCTAATTCTTGGTAACAAGATTGACAGACCTGAAGCCATTAGTGAAGAGAGGTTACGAGAGATGTTTGGTCTGTATGGCCAGACAACAGGAAAGGTAATGCTCCTTTTTTTTTTTTTTTGGTGGCTTTGGGTTTTTTTGTTAGGGAGTTTGCTTGCATTATTTGTGTATTGACTCCAGTTCACTCCAGCTACACAAAATAAACGTTTTTTAATTTATAAAGTACTTAGTACATAATAACTGTATATGGAATGAATGAATTGTGGAGCCTCTTTTTTTACATCATATTTAATGCCACATTTTTTCCAGAGAAAACTTAATTGTACTTAGGATAATTTTTAGTACTTCAACTTTCCTATGCAGTACTTTAAAAGGATGAGCAAGTTCTCAGAGGCTATGGTTCTAGTGAGAACTGTAAGAGAAAACTGGATAAAGTCTTTCAGTAAGTGACTTTTCTCGTTTAAAGTGCAGACTTAGTACAATTTGTTACTTAACATATTTACCTGAAGCTTAGAAATAGATTTACATCATTGTAGAAGTCTGAGTTTGTAGGTTGTGAGGGGAAAAAAAGTTCCTACTGGCATCGGTAGCAACAAGGCAGATTTTTATTATGGATCTTTGCGATACTTCAACTCTAATTTAAAGTAAATACAGTGTACTACATAGAATCATAGAATCATTGAGGTTGGAAAAGACCTCTAAGATCATCGAGTCCAACCGTCGACCCACTAAACCATGTCCCTAAGTGCCTCATCTACTCGTCTTTTAAATACCTCCAGGGATGCACCACTTCCCTGGCCAGCCTGTTCCAATGTTTAACCACTAACCACTCTTTTAGGGCTGAGCCCTGGAGCTGCGCTGCAGGAGACACCCGAGCAATGCAGGGATGGTCCCTCCCGGTGGCCCAGGCCTGACAGCCTGGCCCGGGTGAGCCAGGAGACAGAGCTGGGAATGACGCCCGCTGTCGTGGTTTAACCCCAGCCGGCAGCTCAGCACCGCACAGCCGCTCGCTCACTCCCCCCTCAGCGGCATGGGGGAGAGAATCAGAAGGTTCAAGTGAGAAAACTCGTGGGCTGAGAGAAAGACAGTTTAATAGGTCAAGCAAAAGCCGTGTGCGCAAGCAAAGCAAAACAAGGAATTCATTCACTGCTTCCCATCGGCAGGCAGGTGTTCGGCCGTAGGAGCCATTTGGATACGGGGCACTAGAAACAAGTTGCTCCGTTGTCCTTTGCCCTTGGAAAGACACCTCTCCGCAGCTGACAAAGCCGTTCCAGTGTGGCTTCCGTCCCAGCTCCCATGAGATGACCAGCAGTGTGGCTCTGCTGAGGAGGGCACCTGGTCTTGTAATTCCTCTTTTCCCCTAAGAGTATTTACTCTTAGATGCTTCCCTTGAAGTTCAGTGCCAGTCAGTGGTTAGGTTGAGCGGGAACAAATCTTTACCTTCTTGTTTTCCACGTGAAAGAGAATTGCACAGGTTAGTTCTAGAGTAGGTGTAATGGGCTATAAACAGTTACTACTGACTTTTTTTTTTAAATCTTGCCCTGGTTTTTACAACACTGCACATAGTCTATGAAGTATGAATACTGTTGTGAATCTCCAGTTGAGCAACAGCTTTATCACACTGTGCTGACCTTGGCAAGCAAGCAACTTGCACTCTTGCTATGGTCAGTCCTACAATTGGTAGCAAATGTTCTTTTTAATCTGGTTGGAAAGCTATTAGAAACAGAGCAGGGAACTGTGACTGAAAACTGAGTATAAGCTCTCAAATTCTCTGTGCGCGTGCTTGCTCTTGCACTCTGGTTTTGTGTACTTCACCCTCTCCAATTGTGGATGCACATGAAAACGTGCTCAGTGTATTTCTCAAGTGACCCTAATCTTAGTAACGTGTGCAAGTTTTAGATTAATTTATTTTCTAAAATTCCAGCATCCAACACAAGTTAAATAATGGCATTCCATAGAAACAAATGTCCATGTAAAGTAGCCGTCTTTTTATAACGATACTGTAACTTGGAACACTTCTGTCTCTCTGCAGGGCAGTATACCATTGAAAGAATTGAACGCAAGGCCGCTAGAAGTGTTTATGTGCAGCGTGCTAAAGAGACAAGGCTATGGAGAAGGCTTCCGCTGGATGGCACAGTACATTGATTAATGCCAAAATCGCATCAGTATGTTCTGTCCCATGTCTGAATATTAAGTCTGCTCCTTATTTGATCACTCAGTGTACGTAACTTGAATTCATTTGACTGTTTAGTTATAAAAATACACATTTTTAGCTAATTATATCATGTATGCTAAATTGTAAGTGTGAGGATTGAAAAATTATTTCGGGCAAGTTTGTAAGTTTAAGTACCACAACATGTGAGCTTTCTAATCCCATGCAACATTCTTTTGCAGCTTTTAATTTAACAAGTCTCCGGCACCATTTTTGGTCAGAGCAACTTTCCAGTACAGTATGTTTGAATGCACTTTTTAACAGCTAAAAACTACGAACATGTGAAAAATATTTAATGCTTATGTTAAATTTTTTTATGTACTTTTTTGAAACTGGTTTTATAACTTTAGAGTATATAACCATCTTTCAAGGAATAATAAATAATTAGCTGATGGATAATTGCATGATGCCTTACGGTTTTCAATAATATACTTTCTTATGCAACGTCATGCAATAAATTTAAATCCAGTTTTTGGCAACTTTAATGGAAAATGTTTCATTTTAATGTGTCTTAACTAGTGAGGCTGCCTGATGATCTGAATATGTGGGATATTTTCCTGAAACACAGAAGGCCACAAAGTAGTTTCATTGTATGTTAGTGAGGTGGGTTTTTTTTCAGACTAGCCAATTGCATTTATCTTATGATTTTGCGTTAGTAGAAGAAAAATCTAATCCGATGCCCTTATAACCACCACCTTTAAAAAGTACAAATAATGTAAATCAGCTGTGCCAATGTAAATCTTGAACTAATGTCAAAAGTGGTCTTACCCTACTGGTCTCTTGAATTAAACCCCTGAAGCGACACAAGAAATACAGGTTTTTTTTCCAAAGAAATTAAGAGTACCGTTGCACTAAATATTCTGTTCCTAATTTAATTAGATTTGGGGTCTGCCAGAAGATTTGCCCATGAAATTGCCAGGGGAAAAAAAAATGTTGCCATTGCTGCCTGTGAAAATTTATCAGCCCACACCCAATCGGCCAATTTTATTTTTGGTGTTTTGAACTGGGACGAGATGGATTGTTTTCTGTGGTTTTGCCCTGAAACCTAGCCAGTGTGGCAGCTGCTGGCTGCCCAGGTAGCTTGTTTCTGGGGTAAAATTTGGTTATCCGCAGTCCTTGTTTCCAGACTTCTGTTTTTCCCCATCTTTGAGTGCATTAGTTCCCCGAGGAGAAAGCAGGTTATTTTTGAAGAAGGGGTGTTGAAGCATGTGTGTCTGTCGGTGTCTTGTTGATGCTGGCTGACACTGCCGCGGAGCTGTGGTTGGTTTGTGCTGGGCATGTTTTACTGTAATCTGTCGAACGCGGGTAGGATTTCAGCCCTGGAGTCACCCTTTCACCCTGATGGGTTTGAGTTTCGCTGTGTAGTTTGTTTCCCCCTTGTAAGAGTATGAACTGCTGCAAGTGGTTTTACCGAATCCCTTTTACTCACTGTTGTAGGTCTTCTCCAAAATACTCTAGGCCTTACGTTTCCAATATCCATGGCAGCAAATGTATTTCTGACTGGTTTGATTTCATAAATAACTTTCTCTTTTGACCTGCTGGGCTTGAATCTCAGATTTAAAGCCTATAGGCTCATAGCAAATAAATGAGACTTATTCCTTGCCCAGATCTGAACTCGTATGATTGAATATTGATGATCAGTTCCCCACAGGCCTAGATTGTGCATCGGAATAAGATGAATAATTCAGAACCTAACTAATGTAAATTGTAACTGAAGTTTATTACTGCACAAACATATGCAAAGTGTTAAGCCTAGTTTGTGCATGGTGAAGTTCAGAGTGACGGTATCAGCTTTTCCAAATGACCAACATAAGAGAATTCTGCATTTAAACTAGTGCTCAGCTGTAGAGTAGTGTCTCTGTTGCATAAATCAAAACTGGAGGTAAGAAATGGCCTCTCACCAGCGTGTGGAAAATGTGTGAGTCTTTACTACCTACAGCCGTTATGTAGGGGACATGCCTTTTTTTTTTTGTTTGTTTGTTTTCCCTTCTAGATTTTTGGTTATAATGCAGAGAACAACAGCTAAACCAGTAGATGGTGTAAATATTAAAAATACTACTTGCAGTCACACTGTGGTGTTGATGTGGGAGACTTGGGATTGTGTTGCCTGTGCTTATGGAAATGAAGCTGGAGGTGGAGGTGTTCTGCTGCAGACCACTTCCACAGGCTGAGCCATTACGTGGGCGCTGAGAAGTCCTCTTCACCTGCTCTTCCAACCAACTGTGAATAACATTAGCAGTAAGGAAAGGGGTGACAGTATTAAGAATTAAAAAAAGAAGGGAGGTGATACTGCTTTACAAGTGTGTGTTAAGAGTAATTCTTAGTATTATGGAAATACTCAGATTTCATATTTCCTGCTGTAGGATGCTAGTTTAAATGTGGTTGTAATAAGGGCATGAAGAAATCTGGACTGTGTGTTTATCCACCTGAGTGTTGTAATGGTTCCCGTTGTGGGAATAGCTGATCAACACTCAGTTAAATACACAAATAATCTTGCTCTGTTTTATTTCGTTCAGTAGAGGAAGTATCTTTCTTCTGTAGTTTACATTCTGTTGTGCACATGAATGTGAATGGGTGTTGTGTGTCTTTGTGTGAAGACTTCATTAATAGACAAATATACTGATGAGAGTTTTTCTGGTGGTTTTCATCCCCACCCCCTCATCTCCCCGGTCATTTATTTCTGGAGGTTGCTTATTCCTATGATTGTGACCGGTGATACTTAACTTAAAAAAAGCAACATTCACATTTGGGTCCGACCTCTACGATTTTTATTTCTTTTTCCACTCTTGACTATGCAGATTTCAATTAAACATCACTTTAAAGAATGTGAAAAAGAAAACTCATTAATAAAGATGTTATTTATGAAGTGTCTCATTTTGTTTTTACATCGCAACAGTTCTTTAAGAGAAATGAATGTAGATTTCTAAGATACTAATAACTACTTCTGACAAAGTGGCCTGTATTTCACTGCAGTGACCCCATACGCTGGCATCTATGCGTTGAATAAGATTTATTTTGCTTGGATTTAATTTAAACTTGGGTTTTAGTATGTATTGTGTAATTGAGAAGCATTGCTGTATTTCAGTCTTGGCTTAATAAATTTTTCAGCAACAATTAATTGGCATTGGAGATGGGAAGGATCTTGGAGCTTTCTCATTTATCCTCTTGCCAGATCAATATTATTTCATTAATATTTCCGTATTCAGTGTTCAGGTACTGTCTATGATGTGCCAGAGATGACCTATGGCATTCACTGGAATTCAATACCCGCATGCACGTGAGCTTTATTGTATTTTAATAATTGGAATGGAACATCAAATAGAACATTTGGCATCCACTTATTTATAACTAAAGTCAGGTCAGAAAAATGATGGTGGTGGTTTCTAATCCCAGTGAATTCACAGGTCTGCTTGAAGTCGAATTGTTCTTCTCTTGTTTGTACTGTCAGAGTATTTGGTTGTTACTAACCGAAGTCCAGTATTTCTACTGACTACAACATGCTCAGATTTGGTGTAGGTAACGTAATTGTTAGCTATGAACCTAAGAGTTATGTTAAAAACAGCCGAATCCACTGGCTGTCGTTGGGGACATGTAACTTATTTGTATTTAGATAAGCCACTCTTTGCACTAATATCTCAGTGTGAAACTAAACATTTTCCATTTTGAAATGTGAGTGCTCTAAATGTTTAAAAGCATAATTTATATAATAAACTGCAGAAGAAAAGCTAAAGATGAAAGTGTTCTTAAACATGTTCTTATTATGGTGTTTGTTATTATGTTATCCGATCCCATGCTTTTGAAATTGAAGTATCGGGAATAGAAAATAAAATTCTGACTTGGAATTTGAAGAAAAGGAGGTTTAAACAGATAGTTCTTGTCAAATTATCAAAACCAGGAAAAAAGCGTGCTGACTTAGTACATGGCCTAGCAGTGAGTTTGGGTTTTTTCAGCTTCGTAATAATTCAGTCTCTTTGCTAGGATTTTCTGTTCATGGTGCATGGAAGGAAATCCTCTACTTGGTAAACTCTCTGAGCATGGAAAAAACGACATTTCCTTTGTTGCAATTTTAAAATGAGATGGAAGGGTCTGATCTTACAGGCAAATGATACTGTCTTAGAATCCAGCTGCCCTCTGGCATTTGCACTGTTGGTGGGACTGTACTGGGTGGGGATTGCCACTGAGTTTAGGTGCTTATCAAACTGAGTCCACTCAACCCTGTTTGACACAGCCCATGGGGAAAGTGTATTAACCTACTGTGACAGAGAACTATTTTTGCAATCCTAAGTGTATGTTCTCCTTAGTTTACATTTCTCAAATTATTTCTTACTTGACTGCTTTTGAACTAGAATTAGAAATTTGTTTGGTGGTGAGCAGTTATGGTAAAATAATGATTAAAAAAACCCCGTATCCCTTGTTTTTCTTATACCCCATTTCTTACGGCACGTGTCCCATCACACTAAGAAATGTATAATAATATTTTAGCACCTTCGATGCCTTTCATTCCAGGATCCCAAAGCTTTCTGCCTGCTAATGCTGCCTCAACATCCTTGTGAGGCAGAGGGGTTTTGTTATCCTTGTTTAACCTGTGAAGAAAGCGAGGTCCCGCAGGGACCAGGTCGTACTTGGTCGTACTCGGTCGCTGCCTGAATAAGAAGAGCAACACAGCAACCACCAGCAACGTCAAATGAAGCAATGCCTCCCTTAACCTGGGCACCGTTTGTCAGTGTCCTAGAGAGAAGACCGAAGCCTTCATCACATGCAGGCTACTGAAGGTACTGCACAGACCGTGTGTAAACCAATGGCATTTTGGGCCACTTCCCCTCCTATGCCGGCGTTCACAGAAAAAAAAAGCTGCTCTTGGCGTTCACAGCAAAAAAAGCCGCTCTAAGCGTGTACCATTCACTGTCAACTGTGTGGCACCCAACTATGGTAATATTTAGTAGATAAGTTAAAAGAACAGCACAAAAGCTTGCAATGTGTAGAGTGGGTGCAAAGCTTGGATCTACTTGTAATTTCTGATTCTCTTTCCTAAAGGTGCGATGTAAATAAACACTATCCTTGTAAAAGGAGAAAATGTAAAGGCGTACTTCCAGTATTTGGGTCCAAATGCCTGCTTTTGGCACAGGCAAATAAATTTATATTGTTTGGTTAGATTTTCCCCCTGCAAGGGTGGTACTTCACTGTCCGAGTGGTTTGACTAACTCCCAGGAGCAGCGCTAGCTGGAGCAAACCCTTGGCAGTAGCTTGGGGCAGAGATGAGCCGTTGGAGACCTGATCTTAGCAATTTAGTGATACTTGAGTACCCAAACGCAGGAGCAGATGTAGCGGCTTTGTTGGCTAGGGGTGTACTGCCACAAGCTGCTGGTCTGGGAAGGGATCGGGCTGGCGCTTGCAGTAGTAAGGGCAGATGGGGAAGCTGAGCTAAGGAGGGGAACCTGATCTTACCCTGTCGAGAGGATCTGAAGTGGTTCAGGTTTTGTAGCACGCGGGGTTTCTGAGCAAAGGAAGCTGCTCTTCAGTGAGAATGTGGCTCTTGAGAGGAAGGTTGGAATTTGTTTTAAGTTAGTTTGTTAAAATCTTTGTTAAAGGTTTGTTGGAACTTAAAAGCTTTGCTAGCGGCAGGAAATCGGGCAGCGAGCAGGCTGGAGGAGGGGGTCAGCATTGGGGGGACCACGGCGCAGGTCTGCCGTGAGGATTACGCGACCATCTCTAGGAAATACTTGACTAAGTTCCTGGCTGTGCAATGGAGGAAGGGAAAAACTAATTGCTTTGAAAAATGTCCTCTTGCCAGCGAGGTAAGAGGGAGAACAATTATGAACAGGGCTCCTAACGCTGCTCTGCCACAGCTTGTTTGTGGGCTGACCCCAGGGCTGGTATTTGGAAACGCTGGTGCTTGTGAAAGCAAAGGGGAGAGAGAGAAATTAGCTAGTGACAGGAGCTGTATTTCAATCAGTCTGTGCATGCTGTGGTAATGCCAGCCTTTGTCAGGTTATTTTGAAATCCGTCCGGTATCCTACAATTAAGCTGGGTTTTGCTAAGTCGCTGAAAACTGCTGATCCTTGGTTGACTGCTCCCCAAGGACAAAGCTGAGGTCACTTGTTTAATGAACTTGACTTCTGACCAGAGATAAGCACAAGCTGCAAAACCTAAAACCACTTTTTAAGCTCTCTCATGCCTGTTGGCACTGGGAGCTGGATTTTGAGTTCAGCGTAGACACTTGGTTCCAGCCCCGGTGCCCGAATGCCGTTTTCTCTCTGCTTAGATTTTGGTTTAAGTTCAAATAAATTGGAACTGTGAAAGGAAGACTCCTGTATGTGCCACTTAACTCTTCTATTCCTTGCTCTGTGTGTATGTATGTAATATATCTATAATATGTAAATATATATGTATACATATATATACACACAAGAGGCTTAAAATAAATCTGTTGCAAATTTTGTTGCTCTGTGTGTATGTATGTAATATATCTATAATATGTAAATATATATGTATACATATATATACACACAAGAGAGGCTTAAAAAATCTGCTGAAAATATTGTTACTGAGATGCATTAGCATGAAATTGCAGAGGACATTTAGAGAAAGTCTGCTCATAGTAGGTTTTAAAGGCTGAAAAAAAAATCAGGAGGAGTTTGCAGTAGAGGAAATGAAAAGCTTTTGCTTTACTGGTGAATAAATAATTATAGGAGATACTGTGGGAGAAATTCAGATGTGCAGCTACAGTAGGGAAAGCAGCTGGAGTTCTGGGCGCCGCCTGGAGAAACAGCGTTTAGGCAGAACAGAAGGAGGCAGAGCTAATAATATAGTTTGCCTTTTTATAGAGCTTATGCTTTGTTACTGGCATCTGAGACCCTTTCAGCACTGGTATAAAGAAGTTTGGGTGTTCCTACAAAATGAGACGTTTACTCGAGCATTTTTTAGAAAACGCGTCCCATCCGCTTGCTCCTACTCACTGCTCTCTGTGGCAGCTGGCTCTGAGGAGCTCCGATGAAAATCCCCAGAAGAAGGTTATGGTGATTTGACATCTGTACCTGAAAATTCGTCTGTAAAGAGTACTTCTTTTTGATTTATAGTCGTCTTTTTTCTTACGTTCTCCTCTAGTCCTCCTATCTGCTACTGCCACTTCGGGAATAGCCTTTCATTTCCTAATCTGTAATTTGAATTGCCTCCTAAGTTTAAAAAACAATATGACTTTTTTTTTTCCCAGGCTGTTTTGGGGAGAGCTTTTCTTCAACAGTTTGATGTTTAAAATCCTGGGGAAGAAATTTGTAAGGGGGCCCTCTATCAAAGAAGAAATTCGTGTGTTTTCAGAGCCGTTGTCAGGCAGAATGCAGGAGAGAATCAGTAAAAGATTTACGCATGTTGTTTGCCATTATTATTTTTGGGAGAAATGGGGAAAACCAAAAAAAGTTACAGTCACTGCGGTTAGTTGAAGTTCACGGAGCTGCTGCAAGTCTGACTGCAGCAAAGAATGTGTAACAGATCCTCACGCATGTGACTGTGGGATGGAGTCTATTTATGTCTCCATAAACATGAAATTATGAAATGCACGCCGTGGAGATGGTGCTGGTGAAGTCCTCGTCTGACCTGGTCAACCATCACTGGACTTGCACCTCTCTGGGAGTACAAAGTGAATTTGAACTTATTGCAGAACATCACGCTGCTGGAAGATGTTTATTGAAAGGGAAGTAGGTCAGGCAATAAAGCAAAGAAACCACCCAGTATGTTACCAGGTAAGAGGGAAAGTGCTGTGAGTTTCTGTAATAATATCTTGCACAGCTTGTGGACATAAGAGCACTTCACAAAGACAGCGTCTAGAAAAAAAGTCACCCAAAAAGACATGTTTTCTTTTGTACAGTCCAGATTTGAAATAAATTCTTCTTAAAACAGATGTGTGGCTGAAACTTGGATCCTTTCTGCAAAATTTAAAAAAAAAAAGCCTGTCTCAAGATTACAAAAGAAGGGAAAAAAAGATGTGGGAGAAATGGATTATGTATGCTTTGCTTTTGCACTCCTTAGGTGGTACCGACGGTGACCTGCACGGCACAAGGCTGCGGTGGGGAAGGAGCTGGTCCTCTGCCCTGAGTCTTCTGCTGGAGCCTGCCT
Source organism: Aptenodytes forsteri (assembly GCF_000699145.1). Taxonomy (NCBI): domain Eukaryota; kingdom Metazoa; phylum Chordata; class Aves; order Sphenisciformes; family Spheniscidae; genus Aptenodytes; species Aptenodytes forsteri. Next base: position 16,318,149 of record NW_008796044.1, read on the forward strand.
CGGCCATGCCCTCCCCTGCTGCTGCTCCTCTCCAGGAGATGTGTCCCACCTGCGCTCGCTGAGACCATCCCTGGCACCTCTGCTCTGCATCAGCTCCAGTGCTGAGCTGGCATCCCAGGTGCAAAGGTCAATGATATTCCCCACCCTACATGCTTAATTCCTCCCTCAATACTCGAGGGCGGCTGTAAGTCTGCCCTAAGGGTAGCGTCTCCATGTCCAGCACCCGTATTTGGTGTAGCTCGCTGCTGTACGGAGGCTCAGGCGGCCTCCTTGCGATCCGGAGCCCGTTGCCAGAGAGGGGTGAGCACGCGGGGAGTGGGCTGGGTGCTGGGTTGCACCAGGCAGGAGCTCGTTGGGACAAGCAGCAGCCTGCCTGCCTGTGCAGGCAGTTGAGTGCTGGCAGGTGGGAGGAAAAGCAGAGCCTGTCCTGGGGACTGGGTGAAAAAGTTGTGCAAGGAGGGAGAGCAAAAACATGGAGGGGGGAAAAAAGACCAGTGGGATCCTGGATCTGCTTCATTCCCGGTTTTCTCATTTCACAGAAGAGGCAATCAAACTCCCGCCTCATTGCAGCAAGTGCCTGAGCAGACAGTCCTTTCAAAAACAGATGGTGGCCCCCCGTTCCCACGCAGCATCCCCAAACCTCCTGGAGCAGCATGTGCCTTCACCTCTCTCCTGTGTAACGTAGCCTATAGGGCATGCGTTGCAACCCTGCGCCTGCTCCCTTTAGCCTATATTTCTGTATCTCCCTAGGGAATAATCTGCTCCCAGTCCTGGTCTTTGGGAACTTTGTGGGGTTTTGTGCTAAGACTAAAAAAAAAATCAGGTGAAGTGGAAGGAGCAGCATCCCCCCCGCAAGCCTTCTACAGTACAGGAAAGGTCCTTGGTGGAAAGCTGTGCCTGACGAGGCGGTTTCAATCGGGAGCCCAGGCTGGCATGTTACTGCTGCTCAAGAAACAAAGAAAACCCCCAAGCCCCAAATTGAGCTCATTCCCCCATGAAAATACAGTCCCCCATATTGCACGGCTGGGCGGCTCTGTCAGTAGTGAAGTGTTGGTGACTGCTGTGGAAATTTTGGCTAGAGATGACTTTCAAATGGTTTTCCTCTTAGCCTTCTAAAGGTAAACAAAGGAAGAATTGGCATAGAAGAGTAGGAAGGCAAGAAAAACTAAGCTATGTAAAATTTCATCAATGAGCTGTTTGCTGTTAGAGAAAATCAGGAATTTATGCCCCATGTTAAGCTCATCATGCTGCGCAACCCACTTTTGGGTACTTAACAGTAATCATCGTACTGTAGGTCTGGACGTTCTTTTTATTCTTTCCACTGGTTTTCAAGTGACGTTCTTGCACTTTTCTCTGCCTCAGATGCGACAGCGTTAAGGCTGCTCTGTGCCTTGCGCAATCCTCCTGCCCTTGAGATGAATCTCAACCCAACTGAACCATGGCAAGAGTTTGCTGGAGCGCGCTGCCTGAGCTTGCAGCGGGCTCTCCGCAAACACCGCTCCCTCTGACTCCAGCCGGCACTATGGCTGTGGGACATTTGAGCCGTGATTTATGTCCCACAAGAAAGTGCTGCATCATGTATTTAGGGTAAGGTGCTGAGTATCATTCGCTCTTGACAACCGTGGGATTTAGAAGAAATAATGCATGCAACCTTTTAATTTTGCAAGGTCATTCCGTAGTTTCTTTTGTTTTATTAATTCTTATTCAGTAGCAGAAGTACAGAAGGAAAAGTGCTGAGGTCTAGGTGCATAAGAAAAGCAGGATCAAGCCTTTAATTTTGCACTTTTAAACTCTAAAGGCTCAGTTTTGCTCGTGCAAAATTCGCTCGTCCCTCACGTGCTGCTGTTGGCGCTGCATTTGCTGGGCAGGGGTAATGTATCTCTGCGTGGTGGAGGGGAGTCTAGCTCCAAAAGGGAGATCAGCCTGAACAACTTGCAAGGTATAAAATACTTGGATTTGGATTTCAAAAACTAATGAGGTACAGTTATGATCTGTGTAAGAGCTTCAATGAAGTGGATAATTTGGATGGTGGCCTCCTTTCCCCCATGAATTCTCGTATATGAGGTATGTCTCAGCAACAAGCAGTTACGTTTTCTGCCTCGCGGCAGGCTGGCTTCTGGAAACTTGGTATTTCCAGGTATTTCAGCACTAGCATTGAGATACTTGTGTCTCCTTACAAGTTTTTGTATTTGTATTTAAACAGCAGACAGAGTGTCAGTAAGACGTGGTTCGTGTGAACGCTCTTCATAAAAGACTATTACAAAAGCAAACAGATCGATCACTCCGGGCTTCACGGTTGGGAAGTAAGAACAAAATGAGGCTTAAATAGCGACGAGTCAATGCAGCGATGAAGTACCTATTTATCGGTAAATAAAGGCTGGCTGCCATTGCCGGCTTCGAAGCCCCTGTGCCCCCGAGGGGTTTGGAAAGTGGTGATGCAAACTGATGAGTCACAGTTTAGAACAATAGTTTCTTCATGCAAAATGACTCAGGATAAAAGAAAAACAGGTTTTTCAAGAAGCTGAAGCCTGTGAAATTACAAAAAGCAATAAAATAATAGGACGTCTTTAACCCTGTGTTGAAAGTATTAAATCTTTTTCTAAAGATTAGTGCAGTGGTTGTGGTGGATGCCTGAGACCAGTGGATTAGACCGTACCTGTTTTCAGTCAGCTTTCCCCTTTCGGAGCGTGCGTGCAGAGCAAAAAAAGATCAATACCGTGTGTATGAGCATTAAATATGATGTATATAACAGCACCTCATATAACATCGGATTGCAGTCATTTGTCTGCATCATCCTCCCTACCCTCTTTGTCCAATTTAAGGTAAAGGGTTGGTCCCGCTGAGCGGAGGGCAGCACGGCTCCCCGCGCGGTCCGGCTTGCAGGCGGGATGCTCGCGGGGTGGGAGCTGTCCCAGCCCGTGCGTGGTTGTACGTGGCTGGAGCTCCTGTCCCACGTCTGCAGAAAATACTGCCTGACATCTCACCTTACCCTGCCACGGACCAAACAGCCTCTTCCATGAACTAAGAGCTCTGCTAGGTATGACGCTATGCAAATAACATGTCCTCTTTATTATAGATAACCCCGTTTCCTCCGGCAAGGGTGGAATACACCGCTCTGTAGTTTCTGTGGCCCCACAAACATCCATTTTAGGTATTCTGTAGAGTTTTATTGCAGAAATTATCACCTTAGCAATCTGAATGCAAATATGTGCATTTTTTTTTAAGGATTTAATTACATCAGAACAATTAGGTAAAGGGGAGGGCAAGCTACGGTAATCAGATTAATCCAGCAAGCCAAAAAAATGGTTTCTTTCCTTTCTTGTACTGCATGTATTCACATGATGGGTAGCGAATTTCCCAATACCCTCCCTCAGCCCTCTGTGTCTCGCGCCTTGTTGAGTTTGTCTGGAGTCGGGGAAAGCTCGGGTCTTGCCCAGGGCTGCTGGCATCTCCCCATACCGATGGCTTTTACTGAGTTCAAGTCTTCATTTCAGCTGGCCATGCTCCCCCGGTGGTTTCCTGCTCTCACTGCTTTCCATCCATAGGTGGCAGCAGGCTTTAAAATCTTTAACCTCTCGACGTCGATGTTTTTAGGAGCTCAGGGAGCTGTGCAATGATCTCCAGAACTTTGGTGCGTGGAGCTGGTGTAAGAGGAGCGAATTATTTTCAAGGAACAAAACATCCTTTGCAGCTGTTCACTTAATTGCTCTATGAAGACAAATAGAAAGTCAAACTCGGGGGTAAGAAAGGGCAGATGAGCACCTATTTTGGGCCAGCACACCTTTGCCAAGAGCAGCGATTTTGTCCAGGAAAAATAACGTGGTTAACAGCTTTCCCTCACAACACCTTTGCAAAGAGCAGCAATTTTGTCCAGTAAGTTACCCAGGAAAAATAACGTGGTTAACAGCTTTCCCTCACAAAAGTACGTGGATGAAAAAAGTCACGTTTGTGATGCTGATTTAAGCTGCTTTGCTCAAATTTGCTTTTGCATTTTCTGTATGTCTCTGCCTGCATTTGGGCATCTCTCTTCTCTCCCCCACAGTGATGCTTGGCTGCTGCCTGGGTCAGCCTCAGGTGGCATCACCAAGCGAGCGGGCTCAGCACAGTGGGGACACGGGGACGGCTCGGGGCAGGGTTGGCTGCTCATGCTCCAGCAGCATGTGGAGTACGACCTGCTCCGTGCGGATGTAGCCCCATAGTGATGATAACCCCAGCTGTAAGGGGTGCTCAGGATCTACGGCACTCGGGATCTCCATCCCGGTGCCTCCACCTCCAGCAGCATCACACCGCGGCTGCTCCGGGCTTGGCAATGCCGTGAGCCAGCCCTCCTCCAGCCTCCCTATCCCCAATCCCCTTTTGAGGATGGAGCAGATAAAGGATGAAGGTCAGCATCAAGGTGTCTCTACTCACAGCAGTTTTAGGTTGCCTCCCCCTGCTTGCGGATCCCCCCCTAGCACCGCTCGGCGTGTCCCGGGGAGCGCGGTGCCACATGCCGAGCGCACCGCAGTCACTCTCTCTCTCTCTCTCTCTCCGGTTTGCCTTTTATTTTCCTGTGTGCCGTGCCAGGCTGACCCAAACAAATCAGACTGTGTTTGCAATGAAAAGACAAAAGCTGCGCTGGCCGCAGGCAGGGCTGAGAGGTCAGCGGGCTCCTTGCGAGGCAGGCAAGGCACTTGTTTGGGAGGAGGCAATGAGTCACGGATGCCTCCCAGGGTGATTAATCAGGCATTTGTTAAAACATGGCTGGGCCACGGGTGAGAAAGAAAAGCTCGGATGGCGGGTACATGCTGCTGCGCGGGAGCAGCACTGGCCAAGGGTGAGGGAAACCCTCCATATAAGTCATTATACTTCTCCTGCAAAAATTAATCATTGCTTTAATTGAATGAGAGATTCTTTTCCACCTATCCATTAGCTGATGGGGTGTTGCTGGAGCAATGGTAATGACTTGCTCGGAAACCACAAAGGTGGCAGGATTTTTGACAGGCAGCAGAGCAATCCTAAATGGAACCTTGTAAGCTGTGCGCAGTGCTGGTGAAAATTAAATAAGAAAAAAAAATGGTAGGTATAGTACATATATGCACGGGGAGCTCCGTGACTCAGCCAGGAGGGGAGGCAGCCAAAGGGGAAGGAGAAAGCCTGGGTTTACGTGTAGACCTCCTGGGGCTGCGGCTCTCCTGGGAGAGGGGGGACAATACAGTGTGTTGGGTTCATCTGCGGAAGATGCAGTGAGGGAGCAGGATCAGGCCTGGTGAGCAGAGGAGCTGGGAGAGGACGTGGTGTCCTCGCTGTCTTCTCCGGCAGAGAGGGAGCCCGTCCAGCTCTCCGCACGTGCCGGAGTGGATGCTGTGCTCAGCTGCACCTCGGGGAATTGTGTCGTTCTTCTGGGTGAACAGTAAATGAAGCCGCATTTCCGTCCTCAGCCTTCATTTTCTGATCCTGTAGGGAAAAGTACGTGCTGATTTGTATTTAACTTTTCCTAATAAAATGCTTAAATACATATATTTTACACAGCTTGCTCGCACGAGGCAAGGAGGTGATTTCACCTGATGGGGGTGCAATGCCAGTGCCACCACTGGGACGTGGGGACCCTGTGCTGGGAACTGAGGCTGCCGCGCTCCCTGTGCTGCCCCGGGGCATTATCCTGCGCTGCTGGCGAGCGGGACCTCTCCATCCCCACGGCCCCAGCAGCTACTCCGTGGCAGAGCTCTGAAGTGAAGCACGATCGCTTGTTTACAGCCGTTAGCTGGCATTGCAGGCAAAATTACCCCTATTTTGACACCTCTCAGAAGCTAGCAGCGAAGAGTGACAGCTTTTCCAGGGGAGCAGCAGCTCCCCTCAGACTGCCGTTGACAGTTGCAGATGACAGGAATATGAGGGCTTAATTATTATATAATTAAGTTGAAGTGATCATCTTACGTCTGTTTAGTGACTAACATAAAATGAGCTGGTGATCTCGGTCTAGTTTGCAGTGGCCTTTGGTTAGAAACCACCAGCGTGCGGGATGCGGATGGGTGTTGATGTCCCGGGGAGAAAAGGGGGTCGGGGAGAGGGGTCCTGCCTGGCTGGTGGAGGCTGCACCAGAGGCTGGGCTTCTGCGGTGTTCTGCCCGGATTTGGGTGGCTTTTTTTCTTCCCTACTCCAGGAAATTCCCGAGGAATAATTTTCATGTCAGACGGCTGCGAGAACAGTGGTTCTTCATCCGTTGTAGCATAAAATGCGGATTTGTGCAGGACCCAGGCGATTCGCTATGCAGGCAGGGGCTGTCCTCGGAGCCGGGCTCACTGCGGTCCTGCCTGGCCCGAGGTGGGAACCCTCAGCCTCCATCACCCTCACCTGTCCCGAGCACCCAGGAGGAGGGCTCCCAGTACCCAGGAATACCAGCAAAAAGCAAAGAGAGTTGTAAAAAGCCACTGTTCAAACCACCGATGTATACCCCAGCTTCTTGGTGGCCCTCCGAAATCATACGTCCATGGAAGCAGAGTTCAGAGGATGGTCCCTGTCCAGGATGAGCAGCTGCCACAGGGGTGCAGGGACCCCACTGCTCCGCGAGCGCCCCAAGGCTGAGCCTTGGCGATGGCTGATGCCATGTGTCATGACTGTAAAGGACACGAGTCAAGGCCTCTCTCTCTTCCCGTGTGGAACTGGATTTTTCAACCTTCAATTCTATGAATATAGTTTTTCCTATAAGGTATTCAATATAGTTGTGCCTATAAGATATTCTTATAAGGCTAAAATCCCTTTTAATTTCAGGTAAATGAGGATGCTGGCACTGGTGGGATGCTCAGCCATCATGCCCGAAAAGCTTCCGCGCCCGCAGGTGGGCAGCATAAGGAGGTGCTCTTTAATCCGGCAGCTTCGCCACAGTTTCGCTTTTTGGTGGTTGTTGATGCCATCCGGCCTTGTTTTATTGTTTTTCTCTCAGCAAGAGTGGCGTAGGAAACGTTATAGCAGGTGTTAGGCCATGTTTGTGTTTTAAAGGCATTTCACATTGCGGTTCACATCTGCGTTAGGAAAGCCAAGGAGAGGTATTGCAGGTTATTGTGGGAAATTTACAGTTTAAGCATCGCACTTAATAGAAACCCCTTCTGCTCAGGCTTGGGCTATTACTGTATTATTCCCAGCCTCCATCTGTGCCTGCTGCTCCAACGCGCTGAGTGCCTGCAATTACTTCCAGAAGAAGTTCAGCCTCTTTTTGAAAGCGCACATTTCCCTCTGGCTCGAGCTGTCCACAGCTTTCATCTGAAAAAGATCTCAAAGTGCTTTTTGAGCTGCGTGGCTCTGAGCCGGGGGATGCGGCAGCTCCCGGGGGGGGGGGGG
>NW_008796044.1:16325484-16337709 GCF_000699145.1 Aptenodytes forsteri
AGCGGGATTCTCTTTCTCCCATCAGGCAGGTTACGCTCAGTCTCTACAGCAAGTGCTGCTTTATATTTATTTGCACGATTTCTTTGCATAAACCACATGGGTAAGTAACTGCCATGCAGAGGTAAGCAGTTTGTACCTAACAAGAGCCTGCAAATTTCAGCGTCTCCCCACCCTTCCCCTGCGGTTTGCGCTATCGTTTGCTGAGATAATGGTTAATGTGGCGCTCAATAAAAGTGCCAAAGCTGGAGCTGTGGCGGAGCTGCCCCTCCAACAGGCACCGGAGCGGGCGGTGGGACGGTTTCTTCAGCTGCTCCTAGGCTGTCCCCGGGGGATGGAGGGCCATGCTCTTTCTCCCATCAGGCAGGTTACGCTCAGTCTCTACAGCAAGTGCTGCTTTATATTTATTTGCACGATTTCTTTGCATAAACCACATGGGTAAGTAACTGCCATGCAGGTAAGCAGCATTTGTACCTAACAAGAGCCTGCAAATTTCAGCGTCTCCCCACCCTTCCCCTGCGGTTTGCTGGATCGTTTGCTGAGATAATGGTTAATGTGGCGCTCAATAAAAGTGCCAAAGCTGGAGCTGTGGCGGAGCTGCCCCTCCAACAGGCACCGGAGCGGGCGGTGGGACGGTTTCTTCAGCTGCTCCTAGGCTGTCCCAGGGGAATGAAGCTGCTCCGCAGGCACCGACCAAGGAGACGTCTGGACTTTGGGCCATGGCCGCATAGTTCAGTCTTCCCAGCTAAAGGCAGGAGAGGTGACAGAGGGTTGTGCCACTGGTCTTCAAGGTGGCAGCAAATAAAGCGTGGATGTGGCGCGCTGCCTCTCGCGGGGCACAGCCGAGGTGCTGGAGAGGGAGCGAGGCTGATGGTTTAACAAGCGGTAAAACAGGTACGGTGTTGCTGATGCTCATCAGCACCAGCCCCGCTGCGGCCAAGGGAGCTTTGCCCGTGACCTTGCTGGGGCCTCGTATTCCTGCAGAAAAGAGCAATTCCCATGTGCTGCTACTGCGAAAGCCGCTCCTCCGTCCACTCCTCCGTGCACAGCCCCGCATCCCTCTGGATCGCTCCTGCTCCCATCCGTCCTGGGGGCGGCTGGGCTGGGCGAGCTGGAGTGGGCTGGGGCAAACGCTACCTGCAGCAGGCTGAGTGTTGCTTTTTCTGGGTTTTTTTTTTTTTTTGTTTATGGATTTATTTTGCCAGGTCCAGCCTAGCTCCCACCCACCGGCTTGCCGGGTGGTGAGCCACCAGGACGGACGCATGGGGACAACCCAGTGTCATTTGGAGGAGCAGCGATGGCTCCGGCGCGCTCTGCAGCGTGATCGCCTGCCTGCAGGGCTGGAGTGCCACTTTGCCATCAAATTAAACTTAAGAAGTCGTAAAATAATTGCGGTAACATCTTCACACTGTTTTCATCAGTAAGCAGAGAGCACTGCGTGCACAGAGCACGGGGAAGCTGATTGTCCTCAGGCTGTGGCGATGCTGAGCATCTTGGTGTGCCTCGGGGGTCCCTGTCCCCATCCCTGTCCCTGTCCCCATCCCCACTGCCGGGGCTGGGAAGGCGCTCAGCAGGGCTGTGCTGCCAGTGCAGAACCTGTGTGCAGAGGCGAGGGGAAGCTCTCTTGGAGCAAAGCCCCTCTCCGCTGCATCAGACCCAACACAAATTGCCTGGAGAGCTGCGTCTAACTCGGGGCAGGGGGGAGATAAGCCCCGGGTTTTCTTTCTGAAGCCAGCTGGCCCAGATCGACCACCAAAAAAAAAAAGCCTTCTGAAAAAGCAGCATCCTTTCGAGCAGAACTGGTGGCTGGTGGAAGGGGTGGGGGGGGGAGGAAGGAAGGAGGGGGCCGGGAGCTGCCGGGAAGCCAAACACGCTCATTTTGGCTGGCTGTCTTCAGCAGCGTGTGGGCAGAGCGCCGGGATCCTGTGCCTCGGGCTGACACCGGCTGCACGTTGCAGAGATGACTCATGTGTTTCGCGGGGAAGATGATGCTCTTGGTGTCACCGAGTGATGCCTTCCCCTCCCTCCCCTTCCCCAGGTGAAGGTGCCAAAACTGCGCCGAGGGGAGGCGATGGCCCTGGGGAACAGAAAGGCAGGGGCTGAGCCCTGGCTGGGACAGGCAGCACCGCGGGCTTCTCGTCTCGGTTAGGAAGGAGATGTTATGTTCCCTGCCTTGATAATTTGGGGCCATAGTTGCACACGCCGGAGCAGGAGCCGGGCATCCCCCCCATGCCACTGAGCTGCACCGAGCTGCGGCAGGGCTCAGCTGTGCGGGGCACTCGTGTGGGGCAAAGCCAGCGTGCAGGCTGGGGAATTCGGGCCAGTCATTAAAGGACAGAACTGGGGCTGGGTCGGCTGCAGCAGTGTTTCAGTTCCAGCTTTTCCTTTAGGTTTACATTTGGTGGTGTCACAGGACGAAAAACAAATCCCTCCGCAGAGGAGCTGAGCCTGTCAGTCCCCTTGCTCGGATCAGGTCCAAGAGCATCCTAAAAGGGGCTGCAGCACCCGCAGGAGGCCAGGCTGGGGAGCAGAGGGGACCAACTCGCTGAGGTCCTGGGTAGTGAGCTGGTGTCTGCTCTCTGCAGTTCCCCCCCCCCACCTTCTGCTCCCGGGTGCGGGTGCAAGCCTCCACCAGGTTTCGGTGTTTCGGGTCCCCCTCCCCCCCCGCCATGAGTTTCGTTCTGACTTTCAGGTTGGGATGAGTCAAAATCTCAGAGCAAAATGTAGACGAAACTGCTGCCTGCGACAGGGTTTCTGCTTGTACCTGCTCGAGGGAGCATCCTCGGAGGGGACAGGCCTGCACCAAGCGCCACGTCCCAGGGAGGGGGGACAGCCCCGGCCCCGTGCACCTTCCTGGGAGAGGCAGAGAGGCACGAAGCGAAGCGAAGGGGATGGAGATGTTTTGCCAGTGAGACCTCTACTCCTGCCGCTTACCTTCAGAGAGCGAAAGCTCATTTGAGCTGTGTTTAGTCGACGGCTGAGTCTGAGAGATGTTTCAGTCGCTGCTGGGAATTGACTCCGGGTTCTTTCCTGCCGTTCAGTAATGAGCTAATTCGTTGCTTTTTCACCCCAGCGGTACAGCGGTTCAGATCCACGCAAGCCCCAGTCAGCAAACCTTTCCCCGCGCCCCGATTCCCTCATTTCCAATCAATCCTTTTCATTGATACATACAGAAACCAAAAATGCAAAGCGAGTTTGTAAACGCACAGCGAGTTCACTGCTGCCAGCCCCCGGCATCACATCCCCCTCTTCAGCAGCCAGCAAACACGACCTTCAGACTGGGAAATCAGCCGAAATGTGATTTTTGCGAGGGTCCAAGCGCGTTTCCTTCTGGCTAGCAGGCAGTGCGGCCCTTGGACTCGCTCGGCCTCGTGTTCATTAGTGTAAGGTAATTCTGTTTGCTCAAGCGGGCAGCATTGTCCGCTTAATTGTAAGGAGATGGGAATCCTTAGCGATGCCAAAGATTTTATGAAAGTGTAACAAAAAGCCAGCGAGCAGGCTCATAAGCCAGTAAATGGCATCCTATGTCCACCCCATTAGAAAGCAGAGAGTTACACGGAGGTTAATATTTCATTCGGGAAATAAATCTGCTCTTGCTCTATGCAGTCCATAAAAGCAGCCAGGCCCGAGGTACTCCCTGTAGATTAGCAGTCCCCAGGTGCCAGGAGGTTGGAAAAAACCGGGAGTCCCCACTGCACTTGATACAACAGGTACCAGTGCTGCGCCCCTCCGTCTTCGCTTGTGCACGGTCCCAGAGGAGCCGGGCTCGGCTTACGGTGCGGACGGGGTTGTTCGTTGGTGATGAACTATCCCGAAGGTGACACGTTCTCCCGTTGGGTGTGTTGGCCGCTTACCTTCTGCACCCAGAAGGGAAAGCAGAGCCGCTGGCAGAAACAGGCGTCATCGGTGCTGAACAAAAACCAGAGAGGAAAGAAAGGGAAAAAAATAATCTATTGATTTATCCAGGCCATTTCGCCCGAAATGAAGGAACAAACATTTTTCAGCATCTTGTCCAGACTCCGTTTTAGTTTTGCTGACTACCGGGGCATTAAGCGTTTCTGCCAGGAGCTGCAAACGCACCCATCCTACCCCCGAGCTTCCTGGCTGCTGCAACACCCTGTTCCAGTCCAAAACAATCCTCTTGCTGAAGTTTACAGCCTTCAAAAGTACATTTAATTTTGCTCTTAAGGCACCTTAGCCAAAATTTGCCTTCTCTTTGAAGAAGTTCAGAGAAAACCACCATGAAAGCTGAGCAGTTCACCATTACTCTCCTGTTACTTACCACCAAACCCAAACGCGACCTTGCAAGCAGAGCTGCAAAAGGGACATTTCGACACAGACTTTGCTGGGGTTTCCTGGTGCTTTGGTGTATTGTGCCCCGCATTTAACAGGCTCTTTTCCAGCTTCCCTGCCGAGATGTTGCCGAGACCCAGAGGGCAGGTGAGCAGGGAGGGCTAGAGCAATAAAAACACCCAGAGCCAACCTTTTTTTTTTTCCTCGCAACTGCTATACTCGTCACACGGGAAACAATTGGTTATCATTTCTCTCCGTGTAGAACAACCCTGAATACTCAGTGCATATTTGCCTTGTCCCATATGCATGTTGACTTTTTTCATCCTTCTGTTATTACAGATGCTGCAAAGGCAATAACCCTGAAATGTCACAGCTGCATATTTGTATCACACAGATAAGATGGTGTGGTTAAATAAGGAATCACTCGACATCTAAATATTAGGTAAAAGACAACAAAATCTGCAAGAACAAGAACAAGACAGTGTACAGTACCTGTGGGTTTTGCATCCCCACTCAACCTGGGAAACTTTGAATGACCTGAGATAGATAAGCTAATTTAACTGTCTTTTAAAGTGCTGGAAAGTATGTAGAGCTCAACCAGGCTCGGAGAGGAGATCGTCCCTCTGAGGTTTAAAGCTGATCTCTGCTCCTTACTTTGCTCCCAGCAGCGTTCAGCGAGCTGTTTCGTGGAGGAGGTTTGTAAGGGACAGCCTGAACAAATAACTTTCTTATAAAGTTATTTGTCAGACATTTGCAATCCCCGCTGATGGATCATGCGGCGGGTCAGGTGTGCACCATAGCTGGGGTTTTCAGGGTATGCCGGACACTATGCCGGGCTGTCAGTGCCGCACCGGGCTGTCGGTGCCGTGCCGGGCACCCGGGCAGCTCTGCTGCTCCCGACCCGGCGTGGTTGCTGCCACCCGCGTTGCTCGGGGGCTTTTCCCCAACACCCTCCTGAAGCATCTCCCTCCTCCTCCTCCTCGGAGAAGGTAATGTCCTGAGCAGCCACCTCCTGCTCGGCTCTTGCTAGGCGCCGCGGGAACACTTAATGCTCCAAAGAGATTTTTGGTTTACCTGCAACCACCCACCGATGCTGAGAATAATCTATATCAGCACTGCAGTTAAGTCTTTTCCCAGCTTGAGGGTGTCTTCAATCGATAATTATGTTTAGTTACAGCTGTAACGTGCTGGTGGATGGTTGCTCCCAAACCAGCTGCATCTCCACTCCCTTCCATCCAGCTTCGCCTTTGCTGGCTGGAAGAGAGCTGGATGGAAATACCTTTGCAGGGTATTTCCCACCGGAGCTGCTCCTCCTGACAGGGCTGGGAGGACCAGGTTTGCTGAGTTTCAAAGCTCAGGTCATGTTTTTGAACCATAAAAGACAGCTGGGAGCCGGAGGCGGCAGTGACATCGCCCTTGGTGTCAGGTGGGGCAGTTACTTCATCATCACCGACTATTTTCTAATGCTTGGGGTGGAAAATACTGCACACACCTGGTAGGTGGGATGTTGAGAGTGGGCTGCGGTTGCTGTTGGTGCAGGGGAGGCACGGCCGCTCTCGGCACACTTTCAGCTCCAGCTAAGCCAGTGCCCTGCCATGCCCACGCCGCTCCCAGCCCGCGCTCCCGGAGCTCGGCTATTTATAGTGCTTCTTCCTCCTGGTGTATTTATACGAACCAGTTTTATAGCTGTTGTCTAGCACACGCAGAGGACTGGGGAGATGTTTGCAGGCTTCAGATCAGAGGAGTGACCCAAGTCCTCACAGCTCAGCACACACAGCTGGCTCTTGCCATGCTGATAAACGGCGGCGCCACTGCCCTGTGGCTGACTGCGCCACGGCATCCTCGCACCTCAGAAAGCCTAAAAAATCAGCCATGGGTGCCTTTTGCTGCTAGAGAAGAGCTGGTGCCGAGGAGGAGATGCTCGGGGCACAGGGGCTGCGTGTCCCCATCCTGCCTCTGGCCACGCAGCGCTGCTGCTTGGCTCTGCGCTGCTCTGGAGGGTGCTCCCTGTATGGTGGATTTAAAAAGCTGATTGGAACCAGCTCATTCCCCACGGGTCTCCAGGAGCAGCCCTTCAGGGGGACTGGCCCACCCCAGGTCCGTGTGCTGGTCTCTCTGGGTGTTGAGGACTCCTGTGTCCCCCAGGATGGCACCTGGCTCAAGCTGTCTTTGGGAATGTGCGGCACAAGGACTGGCATCCTTGCTGCTATGCTTTATCCCCCAAACTTAGTCATTTTAAAGCTGGAGCTGGAAAATTGCCCATTTCCCTCTTTCAGAAATGCTTTATTGATCCTGCTTGCTTATTAAGGGCAGGAATTTATCCCCCGCCCACCGGTCCCTCCGCGTAGCGTGAGTGTTATTTGTGGTATCCCGTACAACAAACACCTATTTTTAGCTGAGCGTTCTTGGAAGGGGTTTCGGTACGTTGTTTTCCGCAGGGAATTCTCTCGCTTGCAGGGTGCCTGGAGCTGCTCGTAGCAACTCCAGCCTGCACAGGGGGATGCTTGGACAGAGGCAGAGCACGTGTCAGGTCCAGACCAGCGTGGATGGCCCGTGTCCCGCTCTGATGGCAACACCGTCCTAAACAAACACAGCATCTCCCTCCTGAGAATCATTTTCCCGGGAGTTATGCAGACGTGTTATTTTGCTTTTTGACCTGACTGCCTCCCAGGAAAAGCTCCATTTCATTGATCAGGCCATTTCAAGCTCATTTCAGGGCTGCTAATGACCAAGCCGTAACAGCAATATTTTAACTTCTGCGTTTTCTCCTAGTGTTCAGTGTCAGCATTATAACGTACCACTTAAAATATAAGCACAGGCAGTCAATTATTTTAATCTTTATTACATCTGAACATACAGCAGCTACTCCTGAGCAAAAACACCGCGCCTGATACTCAGCAGAGCGGGTTTGGCTGGGAAATGACATCCCACCACTTAGGGAAACTCCATCCCACCACTTTAGGAAACTCCATCCCATCACTGGCACACATCAGCAGAGCTCACGGACACCCCCAGGGCTCATTTCTGAGAGCAGCCACAGCACGAACAACACCCCCAGCATCCGACTCCTGACTTTGGAGGGGATCTGTTCCTCCTACCTCCTTCTAATTCCCCTATAAATTGGGTGCCATTTGCATGATTTATAACCCTGTGCAGACAAGGTCCAGGATCAGCGCCCGCAGCACCCTCTCGCGGGTGAGGGACGGATACGGGCAAAGCCGTGGGCTCGCTCTGTTCCCCCAGAACCGCTTGGCTGGGGGCCGAGCACCTCCCCACCGCGACTCTGCGGATCATCTCCAGCGTACGGGGCCATCACAGGAGCAGAAAGAGCTGCCCGCAAGCAAAACAGCCCCATCTCATCGCTGCTACTTCCCCATGCTAATCCTCCACGAAAAAAAGGCACGTGGTTAAACCCTGCACGTCACACACACGAGGCTATTTTTAACTTGTGCATTAAATGAACAGGGAATGAATTTGTCAAGTGGAGTTTGGGACGGGCAAGACGTCAAAGCAGAGGCAGTGCTCGTGAAACCCAGCTGGTTCAGCCAGGGTCGGTGTTGGCTGGAGCGGGATTTTTCCCTTGTTTTGTGGGTTAGTCATAGGTTTGTTTATTTTTTTAGAGGGTTGTGTTTTTTTTTTTAATTATTCATCTGTTGCAATCACAGCAGACACATCATTTCACAGCCCTACATGGAAATCCAAGACCAAGGAACTATTTTTAGCACACAAAATGTCTCCCCTAAATGTATTAACTTTGGAAGAGTAAATATTAAATACACTCTCATCACATTAGAGGAGTTTATGCAGAAGTACAGCACCAGCATTTTTAATGGTTAGGGGAAATTACGTTATACCAGTAGCACTTAATGAAACACAATAAAACGAGATCCTACTGCAGTTCTTTCAGGATAAGTTGAAGGGCAATTAATTCATTTTCACATCCATCGCTGATGATTTACTGATACTGGGGCATATTTGCCCCATTAGTATTTATGGTGGCACTTGCAATCCTTATAAAAAACATATAGGGGATAGCCTAACATTTATTCTGCAATTAAACTGAAACGATTCTTCGCCTGCTCGCTCCCGATCGAGGCATTCAGCTCTGGCTGTGACGAGGGTACTATAGGCAAACCCCAAGCAGGCAACACAGGGAAACCCTATGTGCTAGAAGTGCCTATAAATATATATGTTTTTAATAAGAATGGCTTTTTGTAACTTTATTGGGGAAGTATTTCTCAGGCTGGGCTGTAGGAGAAGGATGCGGTGCTGCTGGTGGAGCGCCGGTGCCCCAGGGCTGGCTGTCCCTGCTCCGTTGGGTGCCTGGAAAAACAGCAGCGACCCTTGTGGCTGGTGGCTCGGGGACCGGTGCTGGTGGGGGTGCTGCCCGGGTTTGGGTACCCAGGGTTTGGGTCCTGTCCTCGTGGAGCTCCTTGCTGCACCTCGCTCCTGCAAGAGCCAGCTGGTTGGGTTAGAAGGTGCTTTCCTAAAAAGAAGGATGCCAGAAATACGGAGCTGAGCTATTGTTGGTAGGTTGGTTTCATTGTCGTCTCGGTTATCGTCTCCAGTGTGGGCTCTCTGGGAAAGGAGGGGTGTACAGAGGCGACGTCGTCCTTTTAGATGCCCCAGATTTTCTTCCCTCTTCCTTTACTTCCAGGCATTTGGGTTCCATTTCCCATGCCCATTGCCACGATACATCTAGCCAGACCATCCCAGCTATCTCCGCTCTAATACAGGTGCCAGAGGCAGGGATGCATCTTCCCAGGAATTTGGCTAGCTCTCTCTTCCATGAGGCTCAGATAGTTTGGAGACAAAATCCTCGCCGGTTTGTAAGGACGTTGCCCCATGCTGTTCGGCATCAGACCTCCCAGGCCTGGCCGTGCTGTGTGTGATTTCCCCTCGGATATTTTGGGAGTATCCCAGGGCCAGGAGCATCGCCAGGGCTTGAGGGTAAATCAGGGGAGTCAAACCAAAGGGTTTTTCTCAAACCAGGAGCACGGAGGGC
Source organism: Aptenodytes forsteri (assembly GCF_000699145.1). Taxonomy (NCBI): domain Eukaryota; kingdom Metazoa; phylum Chordata; class Aves; order Sphenisciformes; family Spheniscidae; genus Aptenodytes; species Aptenodytes forsteri. The sequence continues at coordinate 16,334,780 of NW_008796044.1, forward strand.
TGGCCTTTCTCCCTGCTTTATGAAATCGAACTCTTCAATATCTCCCCGCTTAGAACAGGTGAAAAACTTATTACAGAAGGCAACTCTTGAACCGGCTCTGGACAGACAGGTTCATGCATGATGCTGCGGGCATCGCATCTGCGCCGTAAGGCTCCGTGGACCAGCCAGGAGTTCGAGTTCATCACTGGGGTGCCTCAGGCACTGCGAGCAATAACACAGCCCAGTAATAAAATCCTTACTTTGCAATAAACTGATCCTTTGCCTTTTCATTTAAGAGCAAAATATAAGGCCATGGTAGTTTAAAGGCGGAGTTCCTTCCCTCCTTCCCCCGCTCCCCAGAAGCCCCAGCTCAGATTGATGGTTTTAGAGCCGTCTTCTCCGTGCACCGTGATTTCCCTGATTAATCACTTCGGTAATAAATTGAACAAAGTATGTCTATTAAATATCTCATTTTCTTTCAGCAGCTTGGGCACTTGGTCAATTTTACAGAGGAAAAAAAAAGGTGCCGGGAAATGCCAAAACGGTAAGCCAAAAAAGCCAATGGCCAGCGATTCCTTGATGACTAATTGCCCGCCCAGATGAAGCGGCCGCGCGCTAATGTGTCCCACAGCTCGCGGGGGGATTTCCTGGCGCCCAGCCCCACCGTGTCGAGTACTGGCTGAAATGAAGCGACGCCCTTGCCCGTGGCCTCCAAGGCGCCTGTGCGTGTGCAGGGAGACGTGGGTCCCATTCAAGCGACAGTTTTGAAGGCTGGCTGGATGAGCCCTGCCTCTCCCACCACGCTTGGCACGGGGAGGTGCGACGGAGGGTCAGCCCCGGCGCCCACCTGCCCGCAACCCACAGCAGCAGGAAAACAAGCAGCGTGTTACGAACAGCGACACATTGCTGTAGTATTTTGGATTTCACAGCTTGCTTTCGCTCCCGTGAATAGCAAACGTAACAGCGCGTTTCCCCGCATGTTATGCCGGCTGCTGGTGCAAGGGGCTGCTCCTCCGAACCTCCCGTCTCCCAGCGGCCCCCCCCCCCCACCCGCCTGCTCACTCCCAAGCAAAACAAGATTTAAATCTCCAAGAGAAAGGTCCTTACCTTGAATTACAGACACTTTCAGGCACTGGGGACTTTGTGAACACCTTCTTGCTTGGGCCCTCCCCTCCAGCACCGACAAAGCTCTCCAGCTGCGCTCCCCAAGGGCTCGCTGAGGTCTGACGACGGAAATGGAAACGGAAACACAACGGAAATTCGGAAATTCCCTGTTCCCGGGCAGACAGTGGCTGCATCAGCAGGGACGGACCGACCAGCTCCGGACCAGCTCCGCATCCCCACGCACAGAGCTGCATCCCCTGGGATGCTCCAACGGGCCCTCTGGTCCCCGGGTAAATTTGCTCTGCGTGACCTTGCTCACTACACCAACACAGAGGCACACAGAAAACACTGCTTTATTGACTGCATTTGCCAACACATTGAGGAATGCAAAGGGGTTTTTTTTTTTCATAAGCAATGGGCCATGGTCCCAATGTGTATTAAAGCATACACTGTATCTAAACAGGATGAAAATAATGGCAGACAGAGCTATTCCAAGGCAACACAAATAGCATGCATAATACAGTCTCACACAGAACGAGTTTGATAACATTATATTGCTTTAAGGATTAACTAACATGGAAAATGTACAAAAAGGAGAAATAGGTTTTTGCATTAATGAAAAATACATTTTTTCTCTACAAAGGAATTTCTAATACAAGAAAATAAATATTGCAACATAAGCCAAAAATAATTTAAAATTGCTCTTTTCAATATATTTTCAATATTTCTCTTTTATATTAACAAATGGCACATCACGTTCTTTGAAACAAAGAAAACAGAAGGGTTTCTCCTCCTGCGACATTCATATCGTTTCCTGTAACTGATGTGAAGTGGGTCTGTTTTGTATGTGGAATGGCGCAAACTGCGGGGGGATTTCCTTAAAGAACAACCAAACCTCACGCCCTGCAGCAGCATCTTCCCGCTGGCGGCTGCTCCCGCATCCCGCTCTCGCCTCCCGGCTCCGTTCTGCACCCCGCCTTGGGGCGAGCTCCGTGGGGCAGCAGGCATCCAAACCCCGTAAAATAGGTGCAAGCAGAAAAAAGAAAAAAAAAAGAAAAATTAAAAAATGGGTGTGGGGAAAATGGGTGTGTGGAATCGGAGCTGTCCTCGGGATACTCCCGCAGCCATCGGGGCTGGGGTTGATGTTGGGGCTGTGCTCCACGATCAGGGCACGATGCTGTTTGCATCCTCATCTCAACTACAACGGCTGCTGCTTCTCCAAGGAAACGGGTGCTCTTACAGTGCAAATGTCGATTCCTGCAGTTTATACATCTTAAAAGACAATTATTTCTCTACTAAGATAAACCCTTTTATTTTTTTCTTTCTGTTCATTTCAAAATACATTTACAGTAACATCAAAAATATTTTCCTTGTGCATTTTTCTCTCCTGAACGCCAGGCTCCCCTGCTCTGAGGTGGTGGTGGGAATAAACCCTTTTATTTTTTTCTTTCTGTTCATTTCAAAATACATTTACAGTAACATCAAAAATATTTTCCTTGTGCATTTTTCTCTCCTGAACGCCAGGCTCCCCTGCTCTGAGGTGGTGGTGGGGATGCGCCGGGCAGGGAATGCACCGGGGTGGCCACAGCCGTCCTGCTGCGGTCCAGCCCTCGCTCAGGCCCGCAGCTCACGAGAGCCCCTTAAAAAACCAGTCCTCCCACCCCGTTCTTCTCCCCGGGTTTGATGTGCCCCACCAGCCCCCCTTTAGCTTTCCCCACCTAAACACCGTCTCCCGATGGCAAAATACGACGCCTGATGTTTTGGGAGTGTTTCCAACTGTTTTATTGCCTGGTGCTGGCGGCGCCGGGTTGGTTGTTCTTTAAAGTCTCCCCCCCCCTTTTTTTTTT